>NW_007070692.1:16602-39650 GCF_000164805.1 Carlito syrichta | reverse complement strand
AGGTGGGTCTCGAACCCACAGGCTCAGGCAATCCACTCACCTCGGCCTCCCAAAGCGCGGAATTACAGGCTGAGCCACCGAGCCTGGCTTAACATTTTTATGTACTATTAAATTTGTTAGTATGTAGTATTTTAGTATAAATAATATGTAATGTATATCAAATGTGTATAATGTATGATATGTGAAATACATATATGAATATACGTGTATATAAAGCATAACAATATAATGAGCAGTTTGTGAACCCACTCCCCTGCTTCTGAACCAGAATATTGGCAATACTGTTGAGACTCTCTGTTTGCCCTGAGTTCTCTCACTCAGTCTCCCTTCTGCCACGTTGCTTAGACTTCCGATAAATGTGATCAGTTGGCAGTCTGCTCTCTTGTAATTGTCAAACCTTTGGGTGTGCTGCCAAAGATTTTGACCCTTCATATTGCATTGCGCAACAGTAGTAATGTTTTATATTAATTGAAGATTTTAAAAAATGGAATGAATAAATAAGCACAAACTCAAGCGCTTAATTTTATATCCTCCGAAATGTATTTGTCAGTTTGAGTGAGGCAGGCAAAATCAAGCTGCCGATAATGGCAAGCGTGTCGTGTGTGCGCAGAGTCGAGACAGAGCCACGCATTTTTTTTTGGTTTGTAATTAGATGATTTCAGAAGAGACCACATTGAATGTATGATTTTGTTTATTTTAATTTGAATATCATGTCCAGTGATGAAATGTATCAAGACAATATAGCATAATGGCAAAACAGAAACAGGTCATAAAGAACTTTCTAGGCACACGGATATCCAGTGCATGCTGGCTGCTGTTATTCGTGGTAGTAGTAGTATCACTACCAGTTTTGAAAGAGAACTGATGCCACGTAAAAATGAGAGTGCTCCATTCGTTAGAAGACTAACACGTACTTTGATTCAGAAATCCTTCCTGGCTTTGTAATCTTTCATTTGTTTCTCAATTTGGTATCTGTGAACTTCCTCGTAGAGACATGGGAATGGGCAGGGAAGTGTGGGGAAGGGAGAACAGGAGCAATGCCGGGCGGGGCACGGATTCGACAGAGCAGAGTCCTGTGTGAATAATGAGTGAAGTGTGAGTTGAAGAGGCCATGGCTCGTCGTTTTACAAACAGGTGTACTTTTTCCTCCTCCGGTTATAATATAATTGCTCTCAATTTTAGGATGCCCTGTTCTTCCTAAAGGATTTCTTCACGAGTCTCTCTACAGAAGTGGAGCTTCTGTTGACTCCAGATCCAGAAGGTATTAACTGTGTCTAGATTAAAAGTACTTGGCTTGATTTTGATTGCTAGGAGGCTTTTTTGAGGGTATACTTAGTCTTCATTCCCATTTATATGTTCTGTGTTTGCTTTTGTTAATTTGTTCTAATGTAGTTTATGTAAAAGTAATTTAAAAGATGAAAGCAGATTTTCTGTGTAAAGGAATTGTATTTTGAGTAATAAAAGTAGCAAAACAAGTTGGCTCAAGATTGATTTAAACGGTTGCTCTGAAGAAGCATACCTAATTCTTCAAATGTGCTCACTATGTTTTCAGTTAAAAAGTCTCCTGGAGCAGATGTCACCTGCAGTCTGCCAAGGCATTTGAGTACCTCAAGGGAGCCAAATCTCGTTCTTTCTTTCCCTGGGCCAAAACCACCTTCCCACAGTGACAGTGCCAATCCCATGGAGGTGGTTAATGGGGCGGAGGAGAAGGCCTTCTCTGCTGAGGAAGCATCGTTTGGTGACCAGCCTGTGTTTTTTAGGTAACTCCTTTAGCCTTGGTAGCACGTGAAGGCGTTCTAGCGTTTTGGAGGCTGTTCTGTGATAAGGGTGTGCTGCTGATGGTGAGTTCCATCAGCTCATCTTTGCACCGCCGCGTCGGCAGCTGGTGTAGTTTTATCTGCATGTGGTCCCTACCTGCCTGGCATCCCGGTTCACACACAGCGCTGGTTCGCGTGTCACCCCGCTCTTGGTTCTGCCTCAGGAACTTCCTCTTCCTCTTAGCTTCTTCTTGTCCTCCTCTTTCTGTCTCCTCTTCCCGGCATCCCCAAACATGCTGTTGCCTTTTTGCTTTTACACACCTCAACTCGGCCATTCCTGCCTTTTCCCTCAGGGGGATTTTCTTCCTGCTGTCCCTTTTCCGCTTCTCCATCAGTGGTGTTTTTCTGGGCACTTCCCTGCAGACTCAGTGGGTGCTGTGGGGAAGCCCAGTCCCCATGCTGCCACTCTCTGCGGTGGCTACCCAGCTGCGCAGCCTTTTTAAAATTAATGTCCCATATTGATCCTTTTATTTTAAAAAAATTCTATTGCTGGGCGGGATGGCTCCTACCTATAATCCCAGGACTTTGGGAGGCCGAGGTGAGAGGATTGCCTGAGCCCAGGGTTCAAGATGAGCCTGGGCAACTTGGCGAGACCTCATCTCTACAATAAATTTTTAAAAAGTAGCCAGGCATGGTGGCACATGCCTGTAGTTTCAGCTACTTGGAAGGCTGAGGTGGAAGGATTGTCTGAGCCCAGCAGGTGCCACTGCACACCAACCTGGGCAACAGAGAGACTCCTACTCAAATAAATAAATAAACAAATAAATAAATAAATTCTGTCAAAAAACTATATCTCAGATGGTAATTTGAATCCTTATTTTATATTAATCCCATATAAACTACCAATATGGGTTTTGAAAACATGGGCCTAAAGCCAAAAAAATTTGACATTAAAAAAAAAAATCTAAGTAGCAGAAGCCCTACTTACTTACTTAGGTATGTTTTTTAAGTTAGACTATTTAAAATACTGAGAACAGCTCACAGATTTCCATTTCTACTCTCAAAAGCTCCTAGAGGGTCCAGGACCCTGGAGTGGTAAGAGGTGGTTAGTCCAGATCGCACACCTTACAGATGAGGAGATTAATGCCCAGAGAGGTGAAGCGACTTGCTCAAGATCACACAGTGAGCGGCCTAGCCAGGTCTATGAAACAGTCTCATCCCCAGAAAATCGAGTGTGCTTTTTAGTGATGTCATAGGAGTCTCCCTCCTCCCTGTAACCATTCATTCATTCTACAAATACTTATTGAGCACTTACTGGATGCCAGGTTTTGATCTAGACACAGTAGAGCAAAATCTTTATTTAATTGAAATTACAATTTGAGCTTAAAGTAATTAAAAATAAATGGTTTGTCCTATGATATGTGCCACGGAGGGAAAAAGAGTGGGAAAGAGGAGAAGGCGTGGTGAGGGCATTCCCCAGAGAACCAAGTGGAGACAGGTATTCAGGGGCGAGGGCAACCGGGGCCCCACGCTTCCCATAATCGTGTTTGATGGCAACACAGCATTTCCGTTTTGTTATGTAGCTTAAGTGGACTTTGGTGAGATGACTTAGGTTGTAGCCACCAACCTTAATTTTGTAGGAAAAATGTATTCCAAGTTCCAAACATTCCGCTTCAGTCAGCTTTTGGAAGCCAGCTCATTTTATTTGTTGTGTGCCACTATCAGACAGTCAGCCTTCCATATTCTCCAGTTCCATCTTCAGGATTCAACCTAAATATTCAGAAAAATTAATAAAAAAATAACAATGCCACAAAAAATAATACAGTTTTAAAAGTCCAGCATAGCAGCTATTTACACAGCATTCGCATTGTGTTAGGTATAAGTGATCTAGACACTTAAATTTACTTAAATACTTAGATTTAAAGTAAACGGGAAGATATGCATAGGTTATTTGCAGAGCTATGCCATTCTATGTAAGGAACTTGAACGTCAAGGAGTTTGGTATTTGCAGGGGTCCCAGTACCAGCCCACTTCAGATGCTGAGGGACAACTGTAAAATTATAATTTCATTCTCACTCAATTCCCAATATTTTGTTATTGATGGTCTGTTTACTTACAAGCATTAATTTTGAGAATTTTCATCAGAATTCACCAATTAGGTGATGCTTTAAAAATGTACTGATGAAGCACTGAAGAGTGGAACTGAAGTTCCTTGCCCATGTTTGCATCCTATAGACCAAGCTGGAAATCATGTTGGGCTTTCTGACTCTCCTTCACGGAGAGCAGAAGTAGTGCCTCACCTCCCCTCTTTTATTTCTTGGTAATGATTATCTGGTTTCATATTGACAGTTGCTTTTACTAATTAGTTCTTTGTATGAATTGAAAATACAAACCAGAATACATTTTTCAAAGAGTAGACATTATTTCATAAACTAAAAGAAAGGTTTTTTGGGTTTTTTTTTGAGTGGGAGTTTCACTCTGTCGCCCAGACTGGAGTGCAGTGGCACGCTCACGGTGCAGTGGCATGCTCACTGGAGTGCAGTGGCACGCTCACTGGAGTGCAGTGGCAGGCTTGACTTGCTGGGCTCCGGCCATCCTTCCGCCTCAGCCTTCCAAGTAGCTGGAACTACAGGTGCGTGCTACCACTCCCAGCTTACTTTTTTATTTTTTATTTTTTTAATCAACATTTTTAATTATGATTTTGTGGGGTACAGTTAAGGGTTAGGTGTACAATTACGTTTCATTCAGGCACCCTGTTGATAAGAGGTGTTTCTCCATCCCCAGACAGATATTTGCGACTGTTAATCCCATCCCCCCCACTTTTTTATTTATTGTAGAGACAAGGTCTCAGCCAAGTTACCCAGGCCAGTCTTGAACCCCTGAGCTCAGGCAGTCTTCTCACTTTGGCCCCCTAAAGTGCTGGGACTACAGGCTTGAGCCACTGCACCAAGCCTAGGAGAAGGTTTTTATGAGATATTGTAAATATAATAATGTTATAAGATGCTTAACATTTGTTTAGCTGTTGTATTATGTTGAGAAAAGGTAGTACTAGAAGACATTCTCTTTTATGTAATATTCATATTATTTTGTGGTTTTGTTTTTAACTCAGTTGAACAAATTGATTTATTTACATATAATTTCAGCTATTCGTAATTTTAAATGTAATTCTTCTCCTTTTTTTATCTTCAGAGAATTTAGATTCACATCCGAAGTTCCGATTCGACTTGATTATCATGGCAAACACGTATCAATGGATCAGGTTTGGAAACTGTATAAATACACTCTATAAAATTATCTTATTTGCTCTTCTAATAAACTCAAGGCTTTTTTTGACTTTGTCCTGTCATAGTTTATGTGTATGTTTGAGATGAAGTAGAAAGTTTTGAAATTTAATTTTTAAGCGAAATCTCAAGTACCATGAGTAGAATTTGGTATAATTGGGTCAGATATAAAATACATATATTTTTGCTATAAATATTTTGAGTGTTTTAATGTCAGTAATGAATATTGTTTTGACTTTCACGATAACAACTACTTAAAATGTGAAATCTCTTAAGTTAAAGATTAATCTGGCATGTCTTAATTTTGAAGGGTACATTAGCTGGGATTTTGATTGGTCTGACTCAGTTAAACTGCTCAGAACTAAAACTGAAGAGGCTTTTTTATCGGCATGGGTAAGTTGATTTATTATATGAAGTTTTATTGTGAGGTTACTAAAGTTAGTTTACAACAAGTTAACTCGATTTTCTTAGCAAGTGTACATAACGTAGTTTTACAGTGTTGTCTTCAGAGAGCTGACCCGTCACTGGTTAGATGCTGGTTTTTATTCTGAAGTATTAGAAGTAGTTTGAACAGAGTAGTATTCTAAAATGGCAATCATTTAGGGTGCTTGTAATAGTAATCTGAAGTTGTAAACTAGCTTATTCGGTGAAAAGACTGGAAGTTCACAAGGTGATAGTGGTTCTTAGCAGCCATTAGTGACAATTTATAGACTTTGGATTAATCCTATGCCAGAGCCTTAGATGTTCAAGAAGTAAGAGGAAAAACACACTCATACGTATTACCTAAGTTTTGTGGAAATTGTAGCATTATAATCGGATTTTATACATGCCATATTTGGAGGAACTCAGGTGGGGAGGTAAATGGCTGATTCATATTTCTCTTTGATTATTGAAAGGTTTAACTGCTTTTGGGGGCTCTATAATATTCGGCCTTATAATTTGTAAATCTTCTAAGTCTCCAAACTTAGCTGTGTGCATAAATGCATTTCTCCTTCATCTGTGCTGTAGCTTGCTAGGTGTCGACAGATTATGCTCATACGCAATCTCTGAGTGGCTCAACGACATTAAGAAGAACCAGCTACCAGGCGTCTTGGGAGGCGTTGGGCCTCTGCATTCACTGGCGCAGCTAGGTGGGTTTGCTCTTCCTTCGTCAGAAGACCGGCTGTTTTGCTGGACCGGTGACTCTGAACTCTTCGGGGTTAGGGGTGCCTTGGAGAGTCTTTGTGGGTCTGGAAAACTCTGTGTGTATTCACACACACAAGACTCTGCCTCCGATTTCGGGAGTTAGAAACCCCAGGTGAAGGTGATGAGGGCTCTGCGCTCCCGCACCCATGCTGATCTCTGTGTGCTAACTGCTCGGTTCCAGTGCAAGGCCTCAAGGACTTGGTCTGGTTACCCATCGAGCAGTACCGGAAGGACGGCCGCATCATGCGAGGACTCCAGAGAGGTGCTGCTTCCTTTGGCACCTCAACAGCAATGGCTGCGCTAGAACTCACAAACAGGATGGTTCAAACTATACAGGTATCTTTATTCTTAGACCACCTTAACTGTACAAGAACACGAGCCGTTGTTTGTAACGATTTAATATCTTGTTTGATTGTTTAAATGTCTAGTGTTAAATAATTAGGATAAAGTAGTGAAATCCAGTGCCAATTTGTTTGCCTGCTTGGGATAAATTATAGCCATCAAGTTAGGAAAGTATTTATTTCCCCACATTTGTATGAGCAGATCATAGCTAAATTAACTTTTTTGAGTCCGAATCTCACTCTGCCACCCAGGCTGGAGCGCAGTGGCACACTTGTGGCCCCTGCAGCCTTGACTTTCTCAGCGATCCTTCTGCCCCAGCCCTCTAAGTAACTGGAGCTTCAGGTGTGCACCACCTTGCCTGGCCAGTTTTTCACTTATTGTAGACGAGGTCTTCCCAAGTTGCCCAAGCTACTGTCAAACCGCTGGTCTCAGACAGTCCTCTCGCCTCCACCTCCCAAAGTGCTGGGATTGTGGACATGAGCCACCATGCCTGACCAGTTTTATATGCAGAGATGGAGTCTTGCTGTGTTGCCTGAGCTGGTTCTGAGCTCTTGGACTCAAGCAATCATCCTGCCTTGGCTTCCCAAAGTGCTGAGATAATAGGCGTGAGCCACCGTATCCAGCCGATCATAGCTAAATTTAAAGAAAACATTATAGATGAAGCAGTAGAAATACTAAGGTTTATTCTATTAAAGATTAAGCCCCATAGAGTACATGGAAACATTCTCTCTTTTTTTTAAAGTGTTCTCAGTGAACAAAGGAAGGACTGAAAAATTCAGTTTCGCTCAGGTGTTGGTTTTTAGTTTATACTTTTGTTTTAGAGTTGGAGTCTCACTCTGTCACCCAGACTGGAGTGCAGTGGCTGCTCCCGGCCACCGCAGCCTCGACCCGCTGGGCTCCGGCGATCCTTCTGCCTCAGCCTTCCGAGTAGCTGGAACTACAGGCGCACGCTACCACGCCCGGCTCATTTTTGATTGACTGTAGAGATGAGGTCTCGCCAAGTTGCCCAGGCGGGTCTCGAACCCTCAGGCTCAGGCAATCCACTCGCCTCAGGCCTCCCAAAGGCACGGGATTACAGGCTGAGCCACCGAGCCCGGCTTAGTTTATACTTTAATGTTCTTGCTATTAAAGCCATAAATTATTGTTGTAAGAACACATGGGAGTGTTTGTTTTAGGGCTTGAGAATCCCCTTGTTCTTCCTCACTCCCTCTTCAGACTTTCTTCTGATTCATTTCTTACTTCTTACAAAATGATCCAGGCAGCAGCAGAGACAGCTTATGACATGGTGTCTCCCGGTACCCTTTCTATCGAGCCCAAGAAGACTAAAAGATTTCCTCATCACCGGCTAGCTCATCAGCCAGTAGACCTGAGGGAAGGTGTGGCCAAGGCCTACAGTGTTGTGAAAGAGGTAATTGAATCCTCAGTGGACAAGTCAAAGCTTGCTTGCATGCTTTCCCAGCTTTCACCTAAAGAGCATTTAATACTTTAAATTTGTTCCAAAGAAACCCCTGGAAGTGGAATGGGAACTGCCATCAATAACATGTGCACCATCTGTGTGACGCGACAGAAGAAGGCTTGACTGTGACCAGTAGGCTCTCAGGAAGGGCAGTGGTTGACGAACGGGCTGATTCTCTTTCCATGCAGAAGCATGCGAGGAATGATAGAACCCAATGCCATGTGTTCATGTCTTGGCTCAGTCCGTATTATACTTTGCTCTGTTGTCCTTAGGTGTATGTGAGAAAGACACCTTCCCAGATGACTCTCCCACCCTGCTCCCTTCCCATGCCTGCACTGTCTAAAGACATTACATAGTTTTCTGCATATTTTTACAGTTTTACTTTATAAGTATGCATAAGTAAAACATACTGGTTTTATACCTTTACAAGTTTACATAAATGGTGTCATTATGTGTATCATTCTGAGACTTAGCTCTTTCAAGACATATCTATGCCGATACTTGTAGATCTGATTTCAGTGGTTTTGTCGTATATCACTGTACGTGTATATACCATAATATATTTCTCTTGCTGTTGGAGACGTTTAGTTTCCATTTCCCCCCTAAAACACTGCTATCGGGAATGTCCATCTACTGTGTTTGTTCATGTCTGCAAATTCTTTAGGGAGGAATTGGCAAGTTGTAGCTGTTGGAATCACAGCATTTATTAAGCATTGCTAAATTGCTCTCTGACATGGTTGTGTCTCTGAATCCTGGTTTTTTCCTGAATGTTGTCAGGGCCATTCCCTGGCTTAATCTTTTTTACATTCTTAATGTAGCATAAAACAGTCTGAGATCATTTTATTTATGATAGTGTTTTAGGATTTCACTCGAGATGCTTTTCTCAGTTGTATTCTGATGTCAGTCGTGCCTAGGATAGTCTTTTACCTGACAGAGGTCTCCTCTGTTTCCAGAGGGTGGCAAGGCCGCTGAGGGAGGGCTTTAAGAAATGTGCCAGTGGGTAAAAAAATGGTCAGCTTTTGTTTTTAGATGCTATATATAATGATGATAAATTAATAGTATTTATTTCAATACCTTTCTTTTCTCTCTCTTTATTTCAATGGCTTTAGGGTACAAGTAGTTTTTGGCTTCTTGGATGCGTTGCATAATGGCAAAGAAGTCTGGGCTTTAAGTGTACCCGCCAACCCACGTGTGCACACTGTGCCCGATAGGGAATTTTTTGTCTCCCCCCCCCCTTCTGAGTCTCCAGTGTCTGTCAGAGCATCTCTCTGCCTCTGCCGATCCTGAGATCAGCTCCCACTTCGGAGTGAGGACATGTGGGGTTTGGTTTTCTGTTCCTGCATTAGTTCCCTTAGGATGACGTTCTCCAGTTCCATCCATGTGCTGCAGAATACATTATTTCACTCTTTTTGATGGATGAATGATATTCCATTGTGTATGTATACCACATTTCCAGTATCCACTGTTCAGTGGGTGGGCATTTAGGTTGATTCCACATCATTGCAGTTGTGATTGTGCTATGATGCACATGCCAGTGCGGGTACCTTTGTTACAGGATGGCTTCTGTTCCTTTGGGTGTGTACCTAGTGGTGGGATTGCTGGACGAAGTGGTTCATCTACTGTTAGTTCTCTGAGCAATCTGCATACCAGTTTTCATAGAGGTTGTATTAATTTACACTCCCACCAACAGTGTATAAGTGTTCCCTTTTCTCTGTATCTGTGCCAGCGTCTGTTGTTTTTTGATTTTTTAATAATGGCCATTCTGACTGGTGCAAAATGTTATCGCACTGTGGTTTTAATTTGCATTTCCCTGATGATTAGCTAATCATCATCATATGTTTGTTGGCTGTTTGTGTGTTTTCCTTTGAGAGGTGTCTGTTCATGTCCCATTTGCCCATTTTTAATGGAGTCATTTGCTTTTTTCTTGCTGATTGGTTTGAGTGCTTTGTAGATTCTGGATATTAGTTCTTTGTCAGATATCTAGTTCGTGAATATCTTCTCCCATTCCATAGGTTGCCTGTTTGCTCTGTTGATGTTTTCTTTTGCTGTCAGAGGTCTTTAGTTTAAGTCCCTCTTATTTTTGTTTTTGTTGCATTTGCTTTTGGAGTTTTAACCCTACGCTCTTTGCCTAGGCCAATGCCCAGAAGAGTTTTTCCTAGGTTTTCTTCTAGGAGTTTTATAGTTTGGGGTCTGACATTTAATTCATCTTCAGTTAATTTTTACATATGGGGCAAGATAGGGATCAAGTTTTCTTTTTCTGCATGTAGCTGTCCAGTGTTCCCAACACCATTTGTGGACTAGGGTGGTGTCCTTTCCCTGGTGTATGCTTTTGTCTGCTTTGTCAAAGATCAGTTGGTTCTAAGTATTTGAGTTTATTTCTGGATTCTCTATTTTGTTTCACTGGTCTGTGTGTCTGCTTCTGTACCAGTACTGTGCTATTTTGCTTACTACAGTCTTGTAGCATGGAAATTTGAAGTCAGGAAATGTGATGCCTCTAGCTTTATTTTTGCTTAGGATTGATTTTGCCATTCTGGCTCTTATTTGGCTCCAAGCGAATTTTAGGATCTTTTTTCTACTTCTGTGAAAAATGATGTTGGTAGTTTAATAAGAATATGCATTGAATCAGTAGATGACTTTGGGTAACATGGTCATTTTTTAGCAATTTTAATTCTTCCAATCCATGAGTATGAGATGTTTTTCCGTTTGTGTCTTCTGCAATTTCTTTTATCTGAGTTTTAGAGTTCTCCCTGTAGAGATCTTTTACCTCCTTGGTTAAACATATTTCTAAGCCAGGCTCAGTGGCTCAGCCTGTAATCCCAGCACTTTGGGTGGCTGAGGTGAGTGGATTGTCTGAGCCCGCGCGTTCGAGATCCACCCAGGCAACCTGGCAAGACCTTGTCTTTACAATAAATCAAAAACTAGCCTGGCGTGACAGCGTGCACCTGTAGTTCCAGTTACTTGGAAGGCTGAGGCGGAAGGATCACCGGAGCCCAGCAGGTCGAGGCTGCGGTGGCCGGGAGCGTGCCACTGCCCTCCAGCCTGGGTGACAGAGTGAGACTCCAACTCAAAAAAAAGAAAGATATATATATATATATATATATATATATATATTTCTAGATATTTTAGCTTTTTGACAGCTATTGTCAATGAAATTGAGTTTATGATTTGATTCTCAGGTTGGTTGCTATGGTGTATAGCAGTGCTACTGAGTTGTGTGTGTTGATTTTGTATTCTGAAACTTGACTGAATTCGTTTTATCAAGTCCTAGAGTCTTCTGGAGGAGTCTTTAGGATTCTCTAGACATACGGTCATATTGTCAGCATACAGACATGGTTCAATTTCTTCTTTTCCAATTTGTATACCTTTATTTCTTGTCTGATTGCCCTGGCTGGGACTTCCAGTACAATGTTCAGTAGAAGTGGTCAAAGTGAGCATTGTTTCCTTGTACCAGTTCTGAGGAAGAAAGTGTCCAACTTTTCTCCTTTCAAGATGACACGGACTGTGGGCTTGTTGTATATGGCTCTTATTATTTTGAAGAATGTTCCTTTATGCCTATTTTGCTGAGGGTTTTTATCATGAAGAGATGCTGGATTTTATCATGTTTTTTCTGCATCTGTTGAAATGATCACATGCTTTTTGTTTTTAATTCTGTTTATGTGGTGGATCATATTTATTGACGTGTGTATGTTGAACCAGGCTTACATCCCTGGAATAAAACCCACTTGATTGTGGTGGACTATTTTTTTATGTGCTGTTGAATTTGATGTGCTAATTTTGTTGAGGTTTTTTGCATCTGTGTTCTTCAGGGATATTGGTGTGTAGTTTTCTTTTCTTGTGTCTTCTCCTGGTTTGGGTATAAGGGTGATACTGGCTTCATAGAATGAGTTAGGGAAGATTCCATCCTCTTCCTTCTAATGGAATAGCTTCGGTAAAATTTGGTACTAGTTCTTTTTTGAAAGTCTGGTAGAATTCAGCTGTGAGTCCATCAGATCCTGGACTTTTTTTTAATTGGGAGACTTTTAATTACTGTTTCAGTCTCTCTACTTGTGTTTGTTCTGTTCAGAGTTTCTATTTTTTTTCTCACTCAAGGTTGAGGGGTTGAATGTTTCCAATAATTTATCTATTTCCTCTAAATTGTCTAGTTTGTTTACATAGAGCAGTTTGTAATAATCTCATATGATCTTTTGTATTTTTGTCATATCAGTTATAATGTCTCCATTTTTATTTCTGATTGAGATAATTTGAGTCTCCTGTCTTCATTTCCAAATTCATCTAGCTAGTGGCTATCTTTTTGTCTTTTTTTGAGTTGGAGACTCACTCTGTCACCCACGCTAGAGTGATTCTTCTGCCTCAGCCTTCCAAGTAGCTAGAACTACAAGCACGCACCACCAGGCCTGGCTAATTTTTTTATTTATTGTACAGATGACATCTCGCTAAGTTGCCCAGGCTGGTCTCGAACCCATGGGCTCAGGCAGTCTTCTTACCTTGGCCTCCCAAAGTGCTGAGATCATAGGCATGAGCCGCTGCGCCCGGCCAGCTATCTCTTTTAAAACTTTTTTTTTTTTAATGTTTTCAAAGAACCAACTTTTTGTTTCATTGTATTTTTGTTTTGTTTTCAATTTCATTTAATTTTTCTCTGATCTTTGTTATTTATTTTCTTCTGCTAGCTTGGATTTGGTTTGTTCTTGTTTTTCTTATTCCTTGAGGTATGACAAAAAGTTGTCAATATGTGATCTTTTAGTCTTATTAATGTAGGCCTAAGTGTGTTATAAATTTTCCTCTGAGCACAACTTTGGCTGTGTCCCAGAGATTTTGATAACTTATTTCATTGTTGTCATTCATTTCAAGGAATTTTAAAATTTCCATCTTGGTTTCATTGTTGACCCAAGGAACATTCAGGAGCAGATTGTTTGGTTTCCATATTTTTGTTTGTTTTAGTAAGTTCTCCTTGGAATTAATTTCTAGTTTTATTCTACTGTGGTTCGAGAAGCTACTTGATAGGATTTTTTAAAAAATTTGTTGAGACTTGATTTTAGGCCTGTCATATTGTCTGCCTTGAAGAATGTTCCATGTGCTGATGAGAAAAATGTATGGTCTGTAGTACTGGGGTAGAATGTTCCGTAGATGTCTATTAGATCCATTTGCTCTAGGGTCAGTTTAACTCCAGTGTTTCTTTGTTGACTTTCTGCCCCAATGATCTGTCTATTATCAGTGGCATGTTGAAGTCTCCCACTGTTATTGTATTGCTGTCTGTCTTTCCTTAGATCTTAGGATTTATTGTATAATGTTAGGAGCTCTGATGTTAGGTGCATATCTATTTAAAATTGTTATCTTTTTTGTTGGATCGATCCCTTTATCATTCTGTAATAACTATCTTTGTCTTTTTTTGCTGTTGTTAAATTTTTTTTTATCTAATATGAGAATGGCTACTCCTGCTCATTTTTGGTTTCTATTTGCATGGAATATTTTCCCCCACCCCTTTACCTTGAGTCTGTAGGAGTCCTTGTGTGTTAAGTGGGTCTCTTGAAGGCAGGAAATACTTGGATTTTGGTGTTTTTTTTTTTTATCCATTCTGCCAGTCTGTATCTTTTAAGTGGAGACATTGAGACTATTTACATTCAGGGTTAGTAACGATATATAAAGTACTATTCCATTCATCATGCTGGTTGCTAATTGATTATGCTATTTATTTATTTTTTATGAAATGTGTTGGTGTTCTGTAAACCTTTTGAGCTTTATGATTTCCAGTATTTTTCTACTGGTGTATTTCAACCTTTTGTTTCAATATTTACAACTCCTTTGAGTATTTATTGTAGAGACAGTCTAGTGGTGACAATTTCCCTCAGCACTTTCTTGTCTGAGAAAGACTTATTTCTCCTTCATTTATGAAACTTAGTTTTGCAGTTCACAAAATCCTTGGCAGGCTGGATACTCTGTTTGAGGAGATTGAGGATAGGGTTCCAGTCCCTTCTGGCTTGTAGGGTTTCTGCTGAGACAATGGTCACCTTATTACCAAAGAGATTTAGTGGGGAGAATAGAGATAATTACCAGTCTGACTTGTTCCCACAGATGTCAGGGTTGGGCCATTATCAGTATACATGCCAGAAGCGCAATTTGTGACACTGATGCTGGGATTTAAGGCATAGCAAGGGCAATCGACAGCAGGGTATATTATTAGCACTTTGATATGTAGCAATTTGCATAGTCCTTGCCTAATTTAACCTATATTCATTTTAAAAATGTGTGTGCTTACTTTGTGCCAAATGTGTAGTAATTAGGAAAGATAGATGATATTCCTAAATTACAGTTGAGAAAACAGACACAACAAGACCAGCGACCTCCCCAGTGGACCACAGCGAGCAGGTAGTGGAACCAGGACTGGGTCTAAAGTGTAGTTTCTTTCTCTAACACTGTCAACAGGAAGCATGAGGGGGCAGGGGTGGTGAGGACAGTTAGTGTGGATGGAGGTGGCAGGGCATGCTTGACTAGACTGGCTCTGAATTCTCTTATTACATTTTTTGAGATTCATCTTCCTAGATGAGTTGATATTTCTTTTTCAGTTTAGAGGTTAGTCAGTCAGAGATGAAGAGGAAACGGCTTTGTGCATCACAGATAGGCTTGTCCTTGCAGTCGGGGTCGGCGGACTGGGCTGCGGGGCAGACCTGGCTGTGCCTGCCTTTATGTGGGCCTTTTTTGCTGATAATGGTTTTTGCCGTTTTTGAGGACTATCAAAGAAAAACTCAAAAACAAATAAGAATCTATGTCAGAGACTATGGCCCACAGAGACCTGCTCTCTGGCCCAGTACAAGAAAAGTCTGCTGACCCCTGCTTTACATAATTCTGTTTGGTGGTAGCCAGTACTTGTGAGAGTAGTAGTAGTTATCCAGGCATTATTCATTGGACACTTCCTAGCTTCCAAGCTGCGCCTAGCTCTTGAGAGGAACGCTTCGTTTAATTTTAACAGTCAGCACAGGAGGACGGCAGTATTTAATTCCCTATTCAAATGACCTGTGTGAGGCTGCACAGCCAAGTGATCGTGCTGAGGTCTGAATTGGTTTCTGTGGCATTCGCCGTTATGCCGTGAGCAGCTCACACCAGTTTTGGGGGCAGGAGAGTTGGCGGGGGGCGGGGCACAGGGCAGCATGCGGGAACTGCATGAATAATAAGTCAGTAGCAAACATTTCCGTCGCTGCACTCGCAGTTTCTCGTCATCTAGACGGTATTTTTAAAGCACTTCTCTTTGCTCCCATTTTTCTGTACTTTTTTTTGTCCTCTGGCATCACGTGATTTTACCTGCTGCCCTGGGTGGAAATGATGCTCCGGTTAACTTGGCCAAATGGTGACTGGATTCTGGGTTAGGACAGGGTTCTTGATTTCCCTGGAGGACCCAGCATTCCTTTGCGCTGCTCCCGTTACTGAAACTCTCAGAGTGGAACACTGCTTTGTGTCCCCCAGGGATTTCTGAGCTAGACAATGTAGAGACACAAACCGTGTGAAGCTTGACCTCGACGTGTATGTACTCAACTTCAAAACTGAGTGGCCGTGATTATGTTGATGTTGATTAGCTGTTAGAAGGAGGATGGCGGATGCTGCTGAGGTTTTGTGTCTAATCGTTAAACTTGTTCTGCTTTTTCTTCTCATTCTGTTTAATCCCATAAAATGTTTTCTTTGGCTTTTTATCTTAATTGAATGTTCCACAGTTGTTTTTCTAATATATAGCTAGTCATGTAAAACAAATTAAATAATTTCCTAGCGCTTAGTAGAATTAAGTTTTCTTTTGTTGAATCAAAGGGAGCTATTGCCATATTTCTTTAGTGAACTCAAGAAGCTTGGTTTGCC
This sequence comes from Carlito syrichta, assembly GCF_000164805.1. Taxonomy (NCBI): domain Eukaryota; kingdom Metazoa; phylum Chordata; class Mammalia; order Primates; family Tarsiidae; genus Carlito; species Carlito syrichta. Next base: position 23,790 of record NW_007070692.1, on the reverse strand, counting down.
AAGTTTGATTTAACTGGAGTGACTAATAATACCAGAAAAGCTACTCTTGAATCATTCAATATTTCTGTAAGCTTCTCTATGTAAAATTGTAGTTTCGCTACATTTTCCACACAAAATGTCACAACAGAATACTACATAATCATAATTGCCTCTTCCCCTTATAATTAGAATTTTGTCCTAAAAATACCCTGTTATTTCAAAAGCACAAGTTTTAAAATGCTGATTAACTGTCCTAGAAGTGTGTATTGTAGGATAATTCAGAGAGTTTCCTGACCAGTAATTTACTTCTCTCCTCTCCCCACCCACCCCTCTGTGCAGGGAATCACAGACACAGCCCAGACCATTTACGAGACAGCGGCTCGAGAACACGAGAGCAGAGGGGTGACCGGCGCTGTGGGCGAGGTTCTGCGCCAGATCCCTCCGGCGGTGGTGAAGCCTCTGATTGTTGCCACGGAAGCGACATCAAATGTGTTGGGTGGCATGAGAAACCAGATCAGACCGGATGTCCGGCAGGACGAATCGCAGAAGTGGCGCCACGGGGAAGACTGAGGTGCAGACACGCCTCCTGGTGAGGGTGGCGAGAGTGGAACTAAGAAGCGTCGCATCCCGCTGGCAGCTGCAGAGGAAACTCATTCAATTGTGTCGTGCTCATCTCAGGAACAACAGCATTTTTTAGTTAAATAATTTAATGTCAAAACAACAAGCAACCAAAAACTTCTGGCATTGTAGGGCTAGTTTGGGTACTTGCCTGTAGAAATGTTTGGTAGCTGGGGTGTCAAAGGTCCTTAAAGCATTTGCTGCCAAGTTAGTGAAGGCTTACTTTTATTAAGATTAATTCTCCTTGTTACAGGCGAGATATCATTGGAAACCTCCTTCTAACACTATCTGTATAGCTCTGTGGAGTTTATTTTTCTCAAGGTTTAAAAAGAATCACAGCTTCAAACTTTCATTGAGAATGAAAGACAGAAGCTACAGGGGAAGCAAAGCAAATAGGATTTTCAGCATATATATCAGTGTGGAAAAAATACCCTTCTCTGTTGGATTTAGTGTTCATGAACTTGAGAACAACATCATTTCCATTTACTCAGAACATCCTTCTGTGGGGGTTTGAGAAAGTGAATGTCACAGACGTGTTCTGTTGTGTTGCACTTTATCCTGTGTGTGTATGTGTTTAGATTAATACGAGTCATGTCTATACACTTTATGTAAAAGAGACACAAAATACGAAGAGGCTGAAAGCTCTTGGCAAAGGAAGGTCACCCAAATGTGCCTTCCTTTATTTAAAATGTAAGTGAGAACGTGCATTCTCTAATGAACGGGGCCCATGTGACTGCTCACTGTTCCGTGTCAAGCAGGCATAGTTATGCAAGGTCGTTGAGAATGTGTGGAAGGGAGATCAGAAGTGGGTTTTACTGTTAAAATTAAACAAAAGTCCTCCAAATATGCCCTGATCAGCTATTTCGATGTCCGTTTTTACTTGGTTGACAGTGTACATTTTGATAACCTGTCAGGAATGAATAAAGTATTTTTATTTAAAGGTAAGGTTGTTTTATGCTTCCGTGAATATTTTGCTTTTCTTAGTGCGTATTCATAGATGCAATACCATGACTTACCCCAAGATACTTGGGGGCACTTCCTCAAATTGGTTTTGGTTACTATCAAATAAATCAATAGCTGGGGGGAGAGGGAAGTTCCTCTCAGTCCCTGACTTTAATCCAGAAGAAAGAACATGTGGAACTCTGTATTTATCCACTATTTGAAATGGCATGCGATGATTTCTCATTTTCTGAAATGGGGGGTATTTCATCAAGGTAAATTTGGATCTCAGAAGATGAAGTTAGATCAGTTTCATTCTCTCTATGTTGTAAGCAGGAAAGCAATGCAAGCCCAAATTCAGAATGCTTAGAATTTATTAAAATGGTGTTATTTGGCATTGAGTTACATTATTTCCTTTTTACTGTTGAAAAACTTCAAAGGCTGTAACTGCCCATTTAATCACCGTGAAATCATTTATTCCTCCGTCTCTGTGAAGTGAGGTCTGCGTGGAGCGTGGCCCTGACGGCCCACTCTCGAGCAGGGGCCCTGCTGATGACTGAAGGCCCACCCTGCCCACCGCTGCCACGTGGCCTTGCCACGGTGCTCGTCAATTCTAGTGCCCTCTGTCTGCCCTTGAGTAAACGTGCTTTGCGTGTTACCTGTCACGTTAGTCAAACTGAAGAACACTTGATCAAACTTAAACGTTTAAAATCTCTTTAACTTTTCAATGTACTTCCCATAGTTATACTTCAGTTAGATATAGAGAGAAATCATTTGACTCTTTGCACTCTGAGTTGCAAACAAATCAAGTTTATAACTCCCATTTAAACATGTATCTTGGTCATGTAATCTCCATGGTTCTTTCTCTGTTTTGTCCTTCTGCACCTCTGTGGACAGAGTCATCATTTGGGAACAGAAGCCTTGCGTCTCAGAAAGATTCGTCGTCAGTTCAGCTAAGTGCCCTTTACTTGGAAAGCCCAAAGAGGACCTATGTGTATTTGAATGCTTCTACATCATTAAGTATGCCTAATAATTTCTTTTTTAAGAGTGTCTTTCCAAATGCTTATGTTTCAGTGACAGTAGAAAGAGGGTTGGGCAGAATCCCTGGTTTGGGAGATCAGCAGCTTATACCATGCGGACAATTCGACCCACACATCTAATCTCTCTCAGCCTCAGTGTCCCGCTTGGTAAACAAAGGGGTTTCTTAGGACAAAGCCCGATGGGGATTTTTGGATGCGTGCGTGTGTGATACCGTGCTTTCTGGGTTCGTCCCAGACCTGTGACGCCTCCTTGAGTGAGAGCCCGCTGGTCACAAAACACACAGAGCAGCTAAGGGCTACTTTAGCTCCCGGATCTCAGAGTAACACCTTTCTGAGCTGCCCCAGTGGCCGCGCAGGTGAGTTTCAATGTGCTACTTGTGACTCAGTGATACTTCTGACGAGTAGATTGCATTGTTGACTACATTGAGTTCTTAAGTTATCTCCCAAAGTCCATAAGCAAACTTGCTCAAGATCTGGTGAGTTTCAAAACCCCCACAGTATAATTGTCATGTGAAGACCCCCTTACGTCACAAGTAGAAAGCCAAGGCCGCCATGGCAATGTCTCCCTCGTGTGCAATTGATTTGAGACCTTCAGTCTTTCTTTCCTGTCTCTCCCCAGAGTGCTGTTATTTGAAGTAGACTCTCCACTGAGCATTGCCTTTTAGGATAGATGCTTCTTCTCGGCATCATAGCAATAGACTTTCACTTTAATGAAGTTTGGGTACAATTTGGATTTTCACTTGTGCACATCCGTTTGACATCGATATTTTTATAATGCAAAATTCACTTTACGAGGGGGAAAAGAAACCAACTTTCCAAATAGCAGTGTGCCTAAAATGCCAAAATAATGAAAACATGTTCCCTACCTCCCACCCCAGGTCACTTTTCAATGCTACTAAAGTATTCTTGGCTTGTAGGGAATTCGTTTTTAGCTATCCCCAGTAAAAACTGCTCTGTAGGTCTAGTGCCTTTGTTCATTTTCAAAAAAGTCCAGATGATTTTGTCTACTCCCATAGGCCAGCAGTTCCCAACCCTTTGGCATCAGGGTCCCATTTCGTGGAGGATGATTGTTCCGTGGACAGGTCTAGGGGCATCAACAGACATTAGATTCTCATGTGGAGTATGCAGCCTATGACTAGATGCATATGCTCACGCTCTTATGAGAATCTAATGCTGCAGCTGATCTGACAATAGACAGAACTCCACTTGCCTGCCGCTCACCTGCTGTGCTGCCTGGTTCCTGTACAGGTGGGTTCTAGTCCACAGCCAGGGGGTTGGGGAACCCTGTGAGGGCAGCTTGTCCAAAGGCGCCGTGTGTACCGTCACCAGAGCAGGGCAACAGCAGGCAGAGCTGAATTTTATAGCAGTGACCTTCGCGATTACGATGGCTCATGCCCCAAATCCCAGCACTTTGGGAGTCCGAGGTGGAAGGATTGCTTGAAGCCAGTAGTTCAAGACTAGCCTGGGCAACAAAAAGAGACCTCATCTCTAGAAAAAATAAAAAAATTAGCTGGGCATCCACCACCACGCTACTCAGGAGGCTAAGGCGGAAGGTTCATCTGAACCCAGGAGGTCAAGGCTGTGCTGAGCCGTAATTGTGCCACTGCACACTGGCCTGGGTCACAGAGTAAGACTCCGACTCAAAATAAAGAAAGTGGTGGCTTTAAATGCAGAATCTGCAACGGCACCAACTGGTTTCAGGATTAACTATGAATTGTCTTAACGTTACTTTAAATCTGTGACTTGGCATAGGAGAAGTCACTGTCCCCGCACCTGCGTGGGTTGGGGAGTGCTGGCCTCCCGTGTTCACCCTCTTCCCCACCCCCCTTCCCTTCCTCTTGACCTGCTAAGTCCAGAATTTCAAGTTTTTGAAGTCCCTTGAAAATAAGGACTGCAACATGCCAATTCATATCAAACAGAAGAAAAGAATATACTTTTGAGTCTCAGGTTACCAAGGAAACTATTTGTATAATTTATAGATAATGAAGAAAAAAGATTTCTTCTTTTTCATGACCAGGAAATCTTATTTTTGTTTACTGGAAGACATAGTCACTCTTTTCACGTAAGAATAGAAGTGCTTTAATGCCAACTTATTTTTATCTCAACATTCTTGGGATCATGCTAGGCATTGAAAAGTGAACTGGGGCAGGAGGTAGATAGCTCCGAACGTGGTGGCTCACACCTGTAATCCCAGCACTTTCAGAGTTGGAGGCGGGAGGATTGCCTGAGTTCAGGGGTTTGAGACCAGCCCGGGCAACTTGGTGAGACCTCGTCTCTACAATAAATAAAATAAACCGGGTGTGGTGGCACACGCCTGTGGTTCCAGCTACTTGGAAGGCTAAGGCAGAAGGATCACCTGAGCCCAGCAGGTTGAGGCTGCAGTGGCCATGAGCATGCCACTGCACTCCAACCTGGGCTATGAATTTTAAAAAAAAGTGATAGGCACAGTGGCAAGTCTGCCAGTTTTATTCAGAAGTATTTTCTTTCATCACAGTGCAGATCAGAGAGAGAAAAAGCATTCCAACACGCTACCACAACAGGCTGCTTTTGGGATGAGAAATTGGTCTCAACAACTTATATTTTGCAATGCCAGCAGTTTTTGTAGGTAGTCGGTAGAGGCGAATTTCTGCCCCCTCCAGCAATGCTCGGCACCGCGGTTTCAGGCATGTGACTTCACGGTCAGCACCAGAGTGCCATCTGCTGTGTTTCAAAAGGTGGTAAACGTGGGGTCAGCTGGCTCAGTTACAGCTCTGATAACCCTGGCTCCCTTTACACAATGTGTACGTTGCTGCTTCGCTGTATTTTGTGTTTGTGGAATGGCAACTTTCCGTTTCGAGTTGGATTTGTCTTGTGCTGTTCATACAGCCTGCTGGCTACACAGGCCTACTTGCTTTTTCATTGAGAAGGTTGATAGAGGTGTCTAGTTCAGGTCTTAGGTTAAGTCTTCCTGACTTCTTTTAGACATTGAATTTATCCCCCTGAGTTAAAAGAACATGCGTGTATATGTTGACTGTCATTGCTAAGTTTCCTAATTATGGATGTGAATATGAACAGATACTGTACAAGTATTTTCGTGGAAATATACCTTGTTAGTGTAACTATTTAAAATAATATGAAAATAAGAATATTCTTAAAGACAATTAAAATATTTACTCTTTGGATTTTGCTTTAAACACTATTGTCTTTCTCCAAGAAGTGTGCCCAAGGCCTGCAAAAAATACTTCTTGGGGTAGCGGAGGGGAGGCCTGTGTCAGCCCCCATTACTGGAAAATGATATTCCTGTGATCCTGGTACTTTTGATAGCAAACCTTGTGTCTGTCTGCAACTAATAGCTGAGCTACGCGGAGTATATAATATTCAAATGTGTCCCTTCTCCCACTCTTGAGTATTAATTACTATCATTAGTTCTCATATCCCTGAGGTGGACTTGAGACATGTGCATCTTATAACTAGATAAATACTTGCTAAATCTGTTCTATCTGGAGGAATTTTTTTTTTTTTTGAGTTGAAGTCTCACTCTATAGCCCAGGCTGGAGTGCAGTGCCAGTACTCAGGGTTACAGCAGCCTTGACTTGCTGGGCTCAGACAGTCCTTCTGCCTCACCCTTCCAAGTAGCTGGAACAACAGGTGCATGCTGCCATGCCTAGGTAATTTTTTGATATTGTAGAGACGAGGTCTCACCAAGTTGCCCAGACTGGTCTTGAACCTCTGGGCTCAGGCAGTCCTCTCATATCCACCTCCCAAAGTGCTGGGATGATACACATGAGCCCCGCGCCTGGCCCTTAGAGGAATATTTTTTACTTTTAGAAGACTCTTTAAAAGACATTTTATCTTACTGTATTTTATTTGTTTTTTTGAGTCAGAGTCTCACTCTGTCACCCAGGCTGGAGTGCAGTGGCACGCTCACGGCCACCGCAGCCTCGACCTGCTGGACTCAAGTGATCCCTCCGCCTCAGCCTTCCAAGTAACTGAAACCACAGGCGCGCACCACCATGCCCAGCTAATTTTTTTATTTATTGTAGAGACGAGGTCTCAGCAAGTTGCCCAGGCTGGTCTCGAACCCCTGGGCTCAGAGCCGTCCTCTTGCTTCTGCCTCCCAAAGGGCTGGGATGACAGGTGTGAGCCACCACGCCCAGCGACATTTATTTTAAAAGATAAAGTACTTTAAAAGAGTATATATACCCATCCATCTTGAGCAGTTGGGGGAAAATGACAGGTCACACATCACACATGGGTCTTGGGAGAGAGGGGAGAGGAGGGCGCCTTACAAGATGCTCCTGGCCGTGTGCCCCTGCTCTAGTGTATTCTCTGTGCTCGCACAGCCCCGGGCGGTTGTTACAAGCCTTGTTTTCCAGATGAGGAGACAGCTTCAGAGAGATCAAAACACGTGGTCAGTGTCACACGGTTTGATTCCCAAGCCTCATTCTCTTTGCAGGGTGTCCTCTAAGTGCAACTCACGCAGTCCAAATGAGGGAGAGCCCGGCACTAACTAGGGCAGAAAGAACGTGGCCGGAAGGTGGAAGCGAAGGAGCTGGGAGAATTTTGCTCAGCCTCACCGGCGCCTTCATCCCCTCCCCCCTCCCCTCCCTTCCCCGCCATCTCCCCTCCTGTC
>NW_007070692.1:6829-16360 GCF_000164805.1 Carlito syrichta | reverse complement strand
CCTCCCCCTCCTCCTCCCCCTCCTCTCCCCCTTGTCTCTCCTTGCCCACACCCCCTCCCATCTCTCCTCTTCCCTCCTGTCTCTCCCCTCTTCTACCCTCTCTCGTCTCCTGTCTCCCTCACCCCCCCAGTCTGGGAGCTCTGCCGGCTCTTCCGCTTAAGGTGTTCCTTTGAGACAGGCCCAGTCCTCCCTTGCCCAGAGTTGGGAATCAGTGACTAACTAGTGAAGGAAGGAAGGAACAAATGAAGCTTGGTGGTCATGTAGTCCTCTGGGGGGGGAACCCAAGAAAATAAATTGTCTTTTGGAGGGTGGGCCTCTTATGTAGTAAGGCTTCCTCTCCTCCCCCGCCAGGCGAGTGATCTAGGAACCCATGGGCATCAGTGGACCAACCAGCATTGTGAAAAGCTGTGGGACTTCAGCGAATTTTTTTTGGAGATTCTTTCAACCTGTTTGCCCATTTCAAGACGGGGGATTTACGCGTGCACTTGCCCACACCACACCATGTGTTCAGCAGTTTTTGACCCAAAATGGCATGCCTCCCATGCCCCACCCTCCCCATTCCCCCATCTTACCCCGAGCAACTTTTTGTTTCCCTAGATGAAAAAAGTCCTCCAAGGCCGGGCTCGCGACTCAGCCTATAATCCCAGTACTTTGGGAGGCCAAGGTGAGTGAACTGCTTGAGCCCGCAGGTTCAAGACCAGCCCAGGCAGCTCGGTGAGACCTCGTCTCTAGGAGAAAAAATTATCCAGGCATCGTAGCATGCACCTGTAGTACCAGCTACTTGGAAGACTGAGGTGGAAGGATTGCCAGAGGCCAGCAGGTCAAGGCTGGGTTGACCGTGAGCATGCCACTGCACTCCAGCCTAGGCAACAGAGTGAGACTCCAACTCCCAAAAAAAGAGAAAAAAGTCCTCCAGGGAAAGCGTTCTGCCGATCCGAAAGACATGAAACAAAAAACGGCAGATAGCACTAAAAGGCATCAAAATTGACTAACTCAAAACTGTTTTGAGCATGAAAAAAGGATCTCAATAGATGTATTGCATCAAATGGAGAGGACTTTGGAGGTGACTGAAGTTTAAGAATAAATGTAAGAATAAATTCACATTTTTTGTAAGTTGGAGTCTCACGCTGTCACCCAGACTAGAGTGCAGTGGCACGCTTATGGCCACCCCAGCATTGACCAGCTGGGCTCTGGCAATCCTTCCACCTCAGCCTTCCAAGTAGCTGGAACTACAGGTGCGTGCTACCATGCCTGGCTAATTTTTGATTTATTGTAGAGATGAGGTCTCACCAAGTTGCCCAGGTTGGTCTTGAACCGCGGGCTCAGGCAATCCACTCACCCCGGCCTCCTTAAGTGCTGGGATGACAGGCTGCGCCACTGAGCCTGGCCAAATTCACATTTTTTAATAAATAATTACTGGGTTTTTTGGATGCCTTCATGCAGTCACTTTGCAGTTGAGGAAACTGAAGCCCAGAGAGGAGGTTACATAAGTAAATACTTAAAGATGTCCTTTATCCTAGGTAATTTCACTTTATCTTTGTTTTAGCAATACTAGTCATTTTAGGAATATAAGCAGATATAAAATAAAAGTTCAGCATTTACTGGACATTTGCTACGCGACAGCTGCTCTGCTCGGCACTCAGCAGTGTGACATTCACATTCAGTGTTGGCCAGGGCCCAGGTATATGGCTGCTCCCGGTGATGGGCAGGTGTGAAGCGAGCATGACACAGACCCACAGGCACCCCGGGCTGTCTCACCACGTCGACTTGACCCTGGCCTGTCTCGTGAGCCGGTGGCTGTGTCTCTGCTTGGTGGCTCTTGCGGGAGCAGGACTAGGACGCCCCTCCTCCTTGCCCGCCGCATGTCCCAAGAGACTGAAGCCACATCGAGCCCCACTGAGGGCCTGAGAGACAGAGGGGAGAGTGACCTCCAGAACCCGCAGCAGAAGAGGGGGCGGCCCCAGATGGAAGCAGCCAGAGGGTGGGCCCTACCCTCACTCGCCTGCCCGCCCGCCGGCCTCCTGCTGGAGCCCCCGTTGGCAGAACCTGGGTCATGCCTCTCCGTGAGGCTCAGCCTCCCAGAAGAGAGTGGGGAGGAGGGGCGAGACTGCCATGTCCTGTTGGCCTTTCCACCATGGTCCTCATTCTGCAGAAGACGAACCAAGGCTTGGGATCAGGGAGCTCCTCCAGGTCACAAAATGGACTCGCTGAGGGACATGAGTCAGTAATGTCAGCCGTGACGCCCAAATCCCCAAACCTCAGCAGCTTAAGAAAAAGATACGCTTGTTTCTCATTGACAGGAAGTCCAGTCGGTGCTCTCAAGTTGTCTAGCAGCTCTCTTCAGGCCACGAGGGAGGAGCCCAGGCCCCTTCGCTCTTGTGGCTCTGTGTCCCCAGACAGCACTGCATCCTCGGCTGGGCTGTGTGCACAGAGGAGAGAGGAAGACTGCTCCGTGGCCAGGGCTGGCAGAGAGGGGAGGACCACTCTGTGGCTGGGGCTGTAGGACACAGGAGGACCGCTCCATGACTGGGGCAAACCGCACCTCGATCCACATAGATGAGTCAGAATTCTGTCATGTGGTCACAGCCAACTTAAAGGGAACCTGGGCAGTGGCGTCTACCTGTGTGCCCAGGGGGAAGGAAATTGACCAGACTCTGCTGATTCGGAATCTGAATCCAGGAATATCTGACCAAGACCCGTGTGCCCACACATTCCTGGCTGTACTCTAAGATCCCTTGCTGTTACCGGAGTAGAATTTGTTCCCCCTGGGGCTTGTTTGTTTATGTTCCTGAAAGCAGTTCCAGACGGAGCAAACACATTACATCCCGCAAACATTTGCTGGGGAATGAGGCAGGTGGTGTAAGGCGCTCGCTCGTTCTCAACCCTTGTCTGCACGTGAGAATAACCAGGAGGCCTTTCAACAATGCCAAAGCCCAGGCCACACAAAGGCCAATTAAACCCCAATCCCTGGGATGTATTTTTAAAGCTCTAATATGCGGACAAGTTTGGGAGCCATTGGCACCGTGTCTAAGAGTAGATTTTAGAGTTAGGCTGCTTGGTGCTGAATCCAGGCTCTGCTTGTTGTGATCTCTATGGCCTTGGGAAAGTTACTTAACCTCTCTGTGCCTCAGTTTCCTTCTCTGTAGAGTAGTAACAGAATTGCTAGGGGGATTACCTGAGTTAATATATGTGAAATGCCAAGAACAGAGTTTGACACATAGTAAGTACCATGCAAGAGTTAGATATTACTGTTTCCCCAAATGCCTTCTGTGGGCAAGGGCCGTGCTGGAGGTGAACGTCAAGGTCTTGCCTCGTGGAGCTCAGAGCCCAGCAGGAAGATGTCAGACGCTGACCTGCTGAGACACGGCTAAGCGTCCTAGCCAATTGGTTCTTTATAAACATTAATCAATGACTTTGCTTCCCAGAGAAGGAGTCGGGTTTTCTCAGCTGAGGAAAGGAACATAAACCACTCCGAGCAGTTTTAGGATTCGAATTTTTGGTTTTGAAGACACCCCCCGGTCCCCTCCCGCCCTCCCTGGCATTGGACACAGATCTGGGGTGGCTTTGGCCAGCTAAGGGCTTGGCTCGCTTTTCAGCCTGAAGCTCAGGGTTGCCCCATGGCAGGGAAATTTGATCTCAGTGCCCATGTTGGGTGGTCCTTGAACATTATTTTTTTTGGAGTTGGAGTCTCACTCTGTCACTCAGGCTGGAGGGCAGTGGCACACTCATGGTCACCACGGCCTCGACTGCTGGGCTCAGGCAGTCCTGCCTCAGCCTTCCAAGTAGCTGGAACTACAGGCTAATTTTTAATTCATTTTAGAGATGAGGTCTCGCCAAGTTACCCAGGCTGGCCTCAAACCCCCGGGCTCAGGCAGTCCTCCCACCTCAGCCTCCCAAAGTGCTGGGATTATAGGCATGAGCAGCCGCACATGGCCTGAAAATAAATTTCAGAGAGGGCGTTGGAAACAACATCTTTGGGTTTTGGGATAACAGAAAAAACACAAGCACATCCTTCGAGGATCTCTAAGGCTTCCAGAAGAGGACATTCTTTTTTTTTTCTTTTAATTTTTTTCTTTTAAAAACGTGGTGTACGATTCAGGGTTAGGTATACAAATGTTGAGTATGTAGGTACGCTTGTTGATGAAGTGTGCCCCACCCCCTGGCAGTTTCCTGCTACTGCAGATCTTTTCCTTAGAGTATTCCAATAATTGTTCAAGGTCTGCTTATGAATGAGAACATGTGATACTCGGTTCATTGTTTTGTGATAGATCGCTGAGTATTATAGACTCTAAGTCCATCCAGGTTGCTGTGAAGTTCATGATTTTGACCTTCTTTATGGTCGCGTAATGTTCCATCATGTATATGTACCACTTTTTAAAAATCCAGTCCTCTTTTCGTGGCAGCACAGTTGGTTCCTGGTTCTTGCTACGGTGAACCATGCTGTGATAAACATACATGTGCCGGGTATCTTTTTCATAGAGTGATTTGAGTTCCTTCAGGTTTATTTCTAGTAGTGGGATTGAGGGGTCGCAGGGAAGGTCGCTTTTTAGATCTTTAAGGAATCACCACACTGTTTGCCACAGAAGCTGTACTAGTTTACACCCTCACCAACAGCGTAGAAGTGTTCCCTTTTCGCCACATCCTCTCCAGCATCTGTTGTTTTTTAGGTTATTGATGATGGCCATCCTGACTGGAGTTAGGTGGTATCTCAGTGTGGTTTTAATTTGCATTTCTTGCGCAATGACTAGTGAGGCTGAGCATTTTGTCATGTATCTGTTGGCTGCTCGTGTGTCTTCTTTTGAGAAGTGTCTATTCGTATCTTTGGCCCTCTTTGTTATGGGGCTTTTTTTTTCTTTTCGGCACGTTTGAGTTCCTTGTAGACCCTAGATGTTAGGTCTTTGTCAGACATACAGTTGGCAAATATTTTTTCCCAGTCTGTGGGCTGTCTCCCTGCTCTCTTGATGGTTTCTTTGGCTTTGCAGAAGCTTGTCAGTTTGATGAGGTCCCACTTGTCTACCTTATCTCTTGTGGCCTGGGCACTTGGGAATCGGTTGCCAGTTCCAATTTCCATAAGGGTTTCTCCTGCATTTTCTAAGGTTCTTATGGTTTGAGGTTTTACGTTTAGGTCTCTGATCCATTTAGAGTTGATTTTTGTGTATGGTGATAGGTAGGGTCCCGTTTGAATCTTCTACATGTGGTCAGCCAGTTTTCCCAGCACCATTTACTGAAATGGTGGTTCTCCCAGTATTCGGTGGTAGAGGCTTTGTTGAAGATGAGCTGGATGAGAAATTGAGGTTTTGCTTCTGGAATCCCTATCCTGTTCCATTGGTCTATGTGCCTGTTCTTGTACCCATACCAGGCTGTTTTGATTACTGTAGCTTTATAATAAAGTTTAAAGTCTGGGAGTGTGATATCTCCTGCTTTTTTTTTTTTTTTTTTTTTTGTTCGTTTGTTTTTTCTTTTGCTGAGGATTGTTTTGGCCATTTGTGGCCGTTTATGTTTCCTTATGAATTCCTGCATTGTTGTTTCCAGGTCTGAGAAGAATGCTGCTGGTAATTGAACGGGTATTGCCTTAAATCTGTAGATTGCCTTGGGTAGGATGGACATCCTAACAATGTTCATTCTTCCAATCCATGAGCATGGAATATTTTTCCATTTGCTTGTGTCATCTTTGATTTCTCTGAGCAGTGTTTTGTAGTTTTCGTTGTAAAGGTCTTTCACGTCTCTGGTTAGGAAGATGCCGAGGTACTTCTTTTTTTTGTGGCTATTATGAATGGGATTGTGCTTTTTATTTGGGTTTCTGCTTGCTTATTGTTGGTGTATAGAAATGCGACTGTTTTTTGCACTTTTATTTTATACGCTGAGACTTTGCCAAAGTCCTTCATCGGTGCAAGGAGATTTTGGATCGATTCTCTCGGGTTTTTGAGGTCTAGCATCCTGTCGTCTGCAAAGGGGGGTAACTTGACTTCCTCTTTTCCTATTTGAATACCTCGATCTCCTCCTCTTGAGGACAAACATTCTTACATACTTGGATTCACTGAGGTGTAGAGGATGAACAGGACTTCTCAGTGGAAAGTGCTAACATTGCTTCCAAAACCCCAATGTGAGTGTGTTGTCAGCCCAGCTGTGGCTGTTTTCAGAGATGGAGACCAAGGCAGTGAGTACCTCCATAAACACTGAACCTTTTCTGAACAAAAAAAAAAACAAGAAACAAGCCAACCCTACACTCTTTTAAATTCACTATCAGTTTATAGCACCAGAGTCAGAAATCCTTCCACTTATAAGAAACACTTTGAAGGTCAAATAAATGTCACCCTCTTGTCTCCATTTCGGAGTCACATCCCACCCCTGTTTTCCAAGACAAGCTCTTTTCTTCAAATCCTCCTTATGTCTTCATACTAGAATCCGCTTTGAAAACGATCTTCCTAAAATGGCTTAGCTTTTGCTTTCTGCTTGTGTTGACGCCAGCCGAACTGGAGTTTCTGCCAGATTGCCACTCCAAAGATCCATGTCGAGCAAGTCTCTTAACTTCGCTGCGCCTCTGTTTCTTGTGAGTTGGAGAAATCACTAAAGGGGAAACTGAGGTAAGGATATGTGGCACCCGTTTGAAATTTGGGTTGCTGTTGCCAACTGCCTTTTTGTAGAAGTTGTATCTATTGACATGTCCACCAACAAGGTTTGTCCTTTTATTTTTTTATTTTTTTTTGAGTCGGGGGTCTCACTCTGTCACCCACCAGAGACTGCAGTGGTACTACCATGGCTCAACGCAGCCTCGACCACCTCGGCTCAGGAGATCCTTCCACTTCAGCATCCCAAGCAGGTGGGACTACAGGTGCACATCACCGTGCCCGGCTGATTTTTTTGATGCTTCTGTAGAGACAGGGTCTCGCTGTTTTGCCCAGGCTGGTTTCAAAACCCTGGCCTCCAGTGATTCTCCTGCCTTGGCCTCCCAAAGTGCTGGGATTACAGGCGTGAGCTACCATGCCAGGTCAAGGTTTCATTTAAGTTTGTATATATGTATTTATTTATTTTTGAGTTGGAGTCTCACTCTGTTGTCCAGGCTGGAGTGTAGTGGCAGGTTCACGGCCACTGCAGCCTTGACCTGCTGGGCTCAGACAATCCTTCTACTTCAGCCTCCCAAGTAGCTGGAACTACAGGTGCACGCCACTATGCTGGCTATTTTGGGGGTTTATTGTAGAGACAAGGTCTTGCCAACTTGGCTAGTCTGGTCTTGAACCCCTGGGCTCAGGCAATCCTCTGGCCAAATTGCTGGGATTGCAGTCGCAGGCCTCTGCGCCCTGCTGTATTTTTTTTTTTTTAATTCTTGTGAAGGAGCTCTCTAAACCATCTCATTCAAGATGAATTGTTGCCCTGTCCTATTTCCATGTTCTGTTTTGCTCTGGAACAGATCCATTGTGACCCACGTCAGGCCTTGCTTTCGCCGGGCTCGGTGACTCAGCCTGTAATCCCGCGCCTTGGGAGGCTGAGATGGGTGAATTGCCTGAGCCCACGGGTTCGAGACCCGCCCGGGCAACTTGGCGAGACCTCATCTCTACAATAAATCAAAAAATTATTAACCGGGCGTGGTAGCACTCGCCTGTAGTTCCAGCTACTTGGAAGGCTGAGGCGGAAGGATCGCCGGAGCCCAGCAGGTCGAGGTTGCGGTGGCCGGGAGTGGCCACTGTGCTCCAGCTGGGCGATGGAGTGAGATTCCGACTCAAAAAAAAACTATGCAAAATCAAGCTGGGCACGGTGGCTCACGCCTGTAATCCCAGCACTTTGGGAGGCTGAGGCAAGAGGATTGCCTGAGCCCATCAGGTCGAGGCTGCGGAGGCTGTGAGCGTGCCACTGCGCTCCAGCCTGGGCAACAGAGTAAGACTCCAACTCAAACAGAAAAAAAAAGTAAAATCACTTAGTAAACTGCCAGGGGAGGGGGGTGGGATTGGCAGTTGAGGGCAACTGCTAGGGGAGAGAGGGGCACACCCCATCAACAAGGGTACCTGCATAATCAACGTTTGTATACCTAACCCTGAATTGTACCCCACATCTTTTATATACATATAAAAGAAAGAAAGAAAAATAAGAAAACGTGCAGAATCTTTTCTGGGGAAACAGCAACCAGCCTTTGTTGCCAGCAGGGGGCGCATGCCGCCTTCTCAGCGGAGCTTTGATTTGGAAATCGCCCCCCAGCAAAGCCTGGCATCTGAGCTCCTGCAAATCTTTTTTTTTTTGGTCCCGCATATCTTGACCCCACGCGAGGTGGGGAAGCTTTGGAAAAACCCCGATTCCAACTCTTTCACAAGGCTTGTCTGTGTCAGCTTCCTCTTGGCCAAGGACGTTGCTTCCATTAGAAATAAAAATGTCATTTTATTCCACGATTAATTGCTCCTGACGTGCTGGGCTGAGTGGGAACACACACTTCTCCCACCCCGGAGGCAGGAGGCGTGAGAAAGTTGCCCCCAGCAGAGCTTTCACAGCAGGTGGAGGAAGGGACGTCCTGGGGCCAGAGAGGGGAGGAATATGCTTTGGGGTCAGGGACAGATCTTCTGCTGTGCTTTCTCTGAGGGGAGTCTAAGGCCAGTCTGAAACCGAAGCCCGCAGAAGTTTCTTTCCTGGAAATGCAGCCATCCCCCACTAGGGGCTGGGATCAGGGTGAGGTCTGGGCACAGAGTTTATTTTTTAATTTAATCTAATTTAACTTGACTTTGACTTTGACTTGACTTGATTTTATCTTATTTTATTTGAGTTGGAGTCCCACTCTGTCACCAGGCAGACAAAAGTCCCTGTCCTTGGTGTCATAGAGCTTAGTGGGGGGAGAAAATCCATATACAATAAACATGCTAAATAGGCATGCTGACAGGTAGCTGCTGGGGAGCAGTCTTGATGAGGAGTCTCAGAGCCTAGAGCCATTTCGGTTTTTGGGGGGGGTTTTGAGTTGGAGTCTCCCTCTGTCGCCCAGGCTGGAGAGTAGGGGCATGCTCACGGCCACCACAGTCTCGACCTGCTGGACTCAGGCAATCCTTCCGCCTCAGCCTTTCAAGTAGCTGGAACTAGAGGCACGCACCACCATGTCCAGCTAATTTTCATTTTATTTTATTTTTATTGTAGAGATGAGGGCTCGCCAAGTTGCCCAGGTTGGTCTCGAACCGGTGGGCTCAGGCAGTCCTCTCACCTTGGCCTCCCAAAGTACTGGGATTATAGGCACGAGCCACCACGTAGGCACAGAGTTTAAAAGGGGAGCACAGAGGTCGTCAAACAATACTGCAATGTCTTTTTATTTTTTTTTTTTAATTTGGAGTCTCACTCTGTTGCCCAGGCTGGCGTTCAGTGGCACGCTCACAGCCACCACAACCTTGACCTGCCGGGTTCAGGCAATCCTTCCGCCTCAGCCTTCCAAGTAGTTGGAACTACAGGCGTGTGCTACCATGCCCAGCTTATTTTTTGATTTATTGTAGAGATGAGATCTCACCCAGTTGCCCAGGCTGGTCTCAAACCCCTGAGCTCAGGTAATCCTCTCGCCTTGGCCTCCCA
>NW_007070692.1:1483-6400 GCF_000164805.1 Carlito syrichta | reverse complement strand
ACAATTAGGAAAAAAAAAAAAAAATACCTGGGCATGGTGTCATGTGCCTGTAGTTCCAGCTGCTTGGAAGGCTGAGGTGGAAGGATCCCCAAAGCCCAGCAGGTCGAGGCTTTGGCGGCCGTGAGCATGCCCTGCACACCAGTCTGGGTGACAGAGTAAGACTCCGACTCAAAAAAATAAATCAATAAAAATAAAAAATAATGCAAATACCCACAATGAACAACACTTCATTCTAAATAAATTGCAGATTTGAGGCCTCCACGCTCCGTTCATCCCGGCCCCGCTGGATTCTGCTTGGTCTGAGAGCGTCGGCATTCTGCTCGTGGTGAGGGTATCAGCCTCTTCCCTTCCTGTCACCTTTTCTCGGTCTCATCCTCCCCCATGTGTGCCAGGGACCGTTCCAACCGACTTGGGCAATCGGCCGTGTAAGGCTCCAGCTGTTCCTACCAGCTTCGCCCTCCCCGCCGGCCCTGCCCTCCCCACCTGCTCCAAGCCTCCCTTGGCCACTTGCTGTCTCCCAGCACCAGGCTGCCGTCTTCTCTTTGTGAAGTTCAATCCCTCAAGAGCCCAAGTCCCACCACCTCCAGGAAGTCTCCCCCGACCACCAGCCTTTCCTGGGGGGCACTATTGAAAAACTGGATCCGACCAGCTAACTTGTGGTTCTCGGCTGTGGGCGAGGGTGGTTTTGCCCCGAGGGGACATGTGGAGTGTCTGGGGACAGTCTGGGGTCATCACCAGGGGAGGGAGGATGCTCCCGACATCCAGTACGCAGACACCCTGCGCTGTCCGGGACAGCCCCCACGCAAAGACCTGTCAGATCTGAAATACCCACAGCGCTAACAACCCTGCATCAGATATCTCCACAACCCTGCATATCTCGCTGAGATATGACTAAGGGTTTTATGAAAAATCTTTCAGGAATCAGATTGGCAGTTCGCCACCGGCTTTCGCATTTTTGCCAGCGACTCACAGGTGTTTGGAATGTGAGCCCTTTGCAGTAAGGAACGGGTGAGATAACGGGAGCTGGGATGGCAGGCGCTTGTCTTTTCCCTCATGAGCTCTAAATTAAAAGGGCAGCCCGAGGAAACACTGCCCGAGGACTGCAATGGCATCTTGATTGTTGGTACAGGCTAGGCTGGGAGAGGTCACTTAGGCGCGTGGCCACCGTGGACTTATTGATCCTGAACCTTGGAATCAGGCTGACTTACCCACGCAGGCCCAGGCCACACTGACAACGTCCCCCTCTGGGGTCAAGCCTTTAACTCTACGTAGACTCACTTCATGACTGAGAAGACCAAAGCCTGCAGGCAGGCCCTCCCAAAAAGCGAGACTGGGGGAAGGGACTGAGCTCCCCAGGCCCGATTTCTTTTTTGGAAACTGGTCAGAAGTCAGAGGAGTCGCTCCTCTTCCATGGGGAGGATGAGGAAGAGGCCAAGGGTTTAGGGAACAGCCCGTCTTCACTGAAACCTGCCGAATCAGTCAGGATGGGCTGGGTTCCGCTGCCGTAACAAACATCCCCCAACTCTCTGTGGCTTAATCGGCAGAAGTTTATTTTCTCTTTCCGCGACATGTTTAGGGGTGGTGGGTGGGGCTCTTCTCAGTCACCAAGACTGGCTGACGGGGTCTCCAGATGTGTTATTTTTTTTTTAAGTTTTCAAGCAAAGTTTATTTAGAAAGTGAATTAGAGAGAGAGAGAGAGAGAGAGAGGTGGATTCGCCTCCCCAAGGTAGGGGAGGGGGCCAAAGCTGAGAAAACAGGGCAGCCATAGCTCAAAGAGCCATGTGGAGACCCCGGAGCTTAACAAAGCAATGGCCAATCCCCAGATCTTCACAATGCCAACACCTTAGCGCAAGGCTTCTGGGTGAGCAAAGGCATGGAGAGCTATGATCTTAAATCCTCCGCCTCGAAGTGGCATACAATTAATTCCCTTCACGTTGGCCACACGGAGCCTCACAGAGTAAGAAAGTCCAGCCCCCCATTTTCCAGAAGGAAGGGAGAGCTGGAATTGATGGTGAGCAACCGTAGTACCCCCCACAGAAGGCTGAGGAACAAGTGTTTCAATCCTCCCTACCCCCCACCACCCCCATCGCCATTGTCCGGAAAGCACATCTATTGGAAAGTCAAGTCGTTCAGGAGCTATTTTCTAGGAAGCCGCCGTGCAGGGCTGGACTGCTGGGCGGAGTAGAAAAGCTGGTGCCTGGTCCCTGCCTTCACCCTGAGGCTGTCACCGGCCAAAGCGTTCTGGGCTTCAGTTTTCCCGTCTAATAAAATGAGCGCCCCGCACAAGTTGATCTCTGCCACGTCCTGTGAAGTCTCTCCGGGGAAGATAGTTGTATATTTTACTTTACACTCCTGGGCCTAGTGCGATTCACAGCACGTCCCGGACACTCACTCAGGGCAGTCAAAGCCGCGCATGAGTGAGCTGCTCTGATTCTTCGTGTGGGGAGGTCAACGTTGACTTGCCCGTCTGCCGTCATTACACCTAACCCATCCGTCTGAGGTCAGCCTTGGGCCTGCTGCATCCTTCTGCTGATTCTCCAGAAGCAGAGCCACTAGCCGCCCGTCTGCTGGTCACAGACGCCCCAGGAAGTCCAGCCAAGGCCAGCAGAAGAACCACCCAGCTGAACCCAGCCCAACGGCGGACTACACAATTGTGAGCAAGGGTGGTGGTTTTATTTATTATTCTTTATTTTGCATGAGCCAGGGTCTCCCTCTGTTGCCCAGGCTGGAGTGCAGTGGCACAATCACCACTCACTGCATCCTCAACCTCCTGAGTGCAGGTGAACCTCCCTATTTATCCTCCCAAGTAGCTGGGACAATGGGTGTGCACCACCACAGCTAATTTTTTGATTTTTTTTTTGTAGAGATGAGGTCTTACTATGTTGCCCAGGATGGTCTCAAACTTCCGGGCTCAAGCAATCCTCCCACCTTGGCCTCCCAAAGTGCTGGGATTACAGATGTAAGCCACCACGCCTGGCTAATTTTTAGATTTTTTTTTTTTTTGTAAAGGCAGAGTCTCACGATGTTGCCTGGACTGGTCTCAAGCAGCCCTCCCGCCTCGGTCTCCCAAAGTGCTGGGGTTACAGGCGTGAATCACCAGACTCATTTTTTGATTGTTTTTGTAGAGGCAATGTCTCACTGTTTCCTAGACTGGTCTCAAGGTCCTGGGTTCAAGCGACCCTCCTACCTCAGCTTCCCAAAGTGCTGGGATTACGGGCTTGAGCCACCACACCTGGTGAATTTCTTGTGTGTGTTTTTTTTGTAGAGACGGGGTCTCACTGTGTTGCCCAGGCTGGCTGCTTCCGTGAGAGGCACGGTCCCTTCCACTCACAGGAGAACGTGGTCTTTGGGGGCTTGCTGTGGGGAGGCCCAATCTCCCCTCCCCTCTCCCCCCTTCCTCCCCTCCCTTTGCTCCTTACCTTTTTCCAGAAGGGTAGGGGCAGCCCACGAGTCACTAAATGTCCACAACAACCCAGGGAGGGCCTGTTCCCTTTCTTGTTTGATGCGCTGGACAGCCAGGCTGGCTAGGGGCGGGAAGCCCTGACTCGAGACCCGGGTTCTCGGGGCGCCACCGCCACGGGGGTCAGCAGCCCCAGGCCAGGCCCTTCTTGGTCATGAGGCCGAGCGGGGGTCTGGAGAGGCGTGAGGGTGCTGGGGGGGCGGGATCTGGAGAAAGGGGCTCGCCCAGGGAAGCCCAAGCCCCTCCCTGCCTTCCTGGGCCCCCAGAAGGTGCACAGAGGCCAGAGGGAATCTTGGCGGGGTCAGCCCTGGTGGGATTTCCAGACCTCTGGCAGCCGCGGCGGGAGCGGGGTGGGGTGGAACGTTCTGGAACGGCTTCCCACTTGCGCCCCTTCCAGCCTGTGACTCACCTCCGGAAAGCAAGAGCCAGCTTGTGGCTGTCACGTCATCAGCGGCTTCCCGGGCTGGATCTGGGGGGGAAACTTGGCTCCGTCTCGCTGGAGGGCGTGATGGATGGGTGGGTGGGGCCCACGCCCTCTCCCGCTTGGAGAGCCTGAAGGCCAGGCTGGCTGGAGAACACGTGGTCCCTGGCCCAGGACGGGCTCAAAGCTCGGAGTGGATCCGGGAAGAAAGCTCCCTCCAGTCTCCCTCTGGCCCTGTTCAGGGGGAACGTGGAGCCCGCATGGGGTGCTAACTCACCCGCCACCCAGTGCTATGACCGGGGAAGCCAGAAGTCACGCCAACAAGCTGAGTCTAATTAATTTTTATTTACGCGCAGGCCGAGAGCAGGCAAACGCCAGGAAAGATAACTCTTGACAAATTGGTGCAGTCTGTGACAAGCTTTTATAGGTAAGATTTGTAGTATTGGCTACATAGCAACTTAGTGACCATAGCAACTATTAACTAACAACTTGGCAACCAGAATGGGGACTTCGGGACTTTGATTAATTTTATGTCCTAGGTAGAGCCGGTGCCCAGAAAGTTCCTGGAGTTCTGCCATTAAGGCATAGTTTAAGGTAGTTACATAGAGACAGGGAAGAAGAATCATCATACAGTGGAGTTACCTCGGTTAGGTCATTAACAATATAAGAACAAACTACGAAAATGTCAAAGTGTAACATTTGATTTCAGTTAACAAAGCACACAGTCACATGGAACTTAAGGTGAAGGAGTTCTGGAACGGTCAGCAGGCAACGGCCAGCATAGCCTGCCCAAAGGAGGCAAAGTCGGGGGTCTGCGGTCATGGGACCGTTACTGTCATCACATGTAGGCATTGGTTCTTAGGTCGGGCAGGTAACTAAGATGAAAGCTTTAAACAAAATGGAATAAGCTGGTTCATATTATTATTTTGCTGGCAATTTGATTTTATTTATTTTTTATTTATTTTTATTTTTTGAGCTGGAGTCTCTCACTGTCGCCCAGACTGGAGGGCAATGGCCGCTGCTGGCCACCGTAGCC
>NW_007070692.1:0-1188 GCF_000164805.1 Carlito syrichta | reverse complement strand
CGGCCAGCTATTTGATTTGATTAACTGATTTAGCTTATTTCACCAGGTGTGGGCACCCCGGGCGGGGGGGCGGTCTGGGCCCGGTCCCAGGTGTGGACATTAGGGGGGAGACCCAGGGGAGAACCGGAAATTCAACGGTGTGACCTTCTCTGCAGCAGGCTCCTTTGACTCGAGGCCGGGATTTCTCCCTCCGCCCATGAGTCACTGACCTTCCCCGCAGAGGGCAACCCGATTCCGACGGCGGTTGCCAGGCCGTTTTCGTCTTGAACGTGGGATTGGTTTTTGCAGGCCGGGCAAAGGATTTGTGCAAATCACGAGCTTAAGGCAGGTTGAGAACAAGAAAAGCGGGCCTATCTGGATCCGTTCGCAGGAGTCGAGGCCAGGTGTGGTCCTCCCTGTCCCGTCCCGGTTCCCGCCTGACATTCCCGCGTGCTCCTGCCCGTTCCTGTCACCTCGCTGCCTGCCTTGGCCCGCGGAATTCCCACCTGGAGGCTCGGAATCACGTTGGAGTCCAAATCAGACAAGCCAGGTGAATCCAGCCTCTGCCAGTGGGTGCCTGCCGCCTTCCCCCCCAGCCTCTTCTTCCTCACCTGGGAAAATGACATCCTGAAATTGGCCTGGGGGGAGTCGGGAAGATGGCATGAGATGATGGGGCGTGTCCCTCCTGTCGCTGACCCCGTCGCCTGGGGAAAGTCATCGGGCTTCCCAGAGCAAGGAGCCGGTCTAGGCCAGGGGTGTGAACTCAACTTCCGGCCGCTGCCATGCACGTGCCACCCCGGGAGGGTGCCCTACCCGCGGGGGGTGGGGTGGGGTGGGAGGCGAGCCTCTAGCCCAGCGCCAAAGACTCAGTTCCCCAGGGAGCCCCGGAAAGTCAGCTCCGAGGAGACCAGGGCTGCTCCTCTCTTGTCCGCTGCAGTCTTCTCGGTGCCCCCACAGTGTCTGACAAGGTGGAGGCCCAAAAGTATCTGCCGAATGAATGAACTCTGTTGTCAGAACTTCCAGGTATTCAGGAGAAGCTGGGAGTCCGGATTCTTCTGTGGAATTTCAATCTTGGTAACCAACTCAGAAGCATTCTTTTTTTTTTGAGTCGGAGTCTCACTCCGTCGCCCAGACTGGAGTGCAGCGGCCGCTCCCGGCCACCGCCACCTCGACCTGCCGGGCTCCGGCGATCCTTCCGCCTCCGCCTTC
>NW_007070691.1:0-1062 GCF_000164805.1 Carlito syrichta | reverse complement strand
CCATATAATTTTTAAATTTCCAAATTCTATGTCAGTGTTTGACCAAAGATATTCCCTATAAATTTGTATTTTTGCATGCAAAGGATTAGAGGAAAGCATTAAAAAATCAAGAAACAAAGAAAAAGTTGGGGGAGGGGAAAAATAAGCAAATTCAGGGAAAGTATTGTCCACTGTGACAATCAATCAATAATGGACCTTTGGTTGAAATTCTCCTCAGTAGACTAGAATCCAATGTATTGTTTGCATAAACTTTTTATTTATTTTTTTTTTTTTTTAGTGACAACCAGTTTTCCAGCTAGATAACTATAATCCCAACCCATGTTAGTGTCTCACAAACTTGTCGTTTTCTATCGTTTTCTATTGGAGTTTCTTTGGGGAACTCTTTTCCCTTTCAAATACATTTGGCAAAGGAGTAGGTATCATGCTTTTCCTCTGTCTTTCTAATCTTATTTTTGTCATCTGACCAGCTTCTTGTGAAAGTATGAATCAAAGAAAAATAAATCTTTTCTAACATTATAAATTGAATTGACTATCTCTAGATTCCTTAACCAAATACTCTGAATAGTTCTGAAGATATACATGGTATTAAAATAAAGATGCTTTTCTAAGACACTGTATATTGATTTCTCTGGATCCTGAGAGTTATACTATTTACTGACATTTTCCATGGTATATGGTTTATTTCTTATTAGGGAGTCATCTTGAGTTGGCATGTGAACATGAACCCAAGCAGGATCATGCCCAAGATTCATGTAGTGATCTACTGGAATTTAGTGAAAACCATTGATATCAAAGTATTGAGTGTGTAGTTTTTTGGCCCACTGATCTGTAAGAGTAAGTTGGATAAGAAGTCATCATGGTAATCCTCAAAGACCAAAGTCTACTTTATGTTGTGACAAATCACAGGACGATACACCGGCCTGATCTACGCACTGTCAACTCCTCGCACTAATCACATATCTAGAACCTGGGTGTGATACAGTGCAAATATTTTGGTCCTAGGAGTCAAAAGGTTGGTTCTGGTTCTAGGCTTTACCTTTTTGTGTGTGTTGGAGTCTCACT
>NW_007070690.1:0-984 GCF_000164805.1 Carlito syrichta | reverse complement strand
GGGTGTTCCAGAACCCCAGCTATAGGGTACTGGCCTCTCCGCTCACCTCTTTTGAGGGCTGGAGAAGGTGGGAGGGGTGAGCTGGAGGCAGCAGGAGTGACTTCATATTTTTGCTGCTATAGCTGCTGGACTGAAAATAGTCCTTTCTCGGGCAGGCTGGCTCAGGGTGTGAAAAGCTTCGCTCCCAGGGAGCGGCAGGAATCAGCCAGGGAGAAAAATTAACCACAGTCCTGGTGCTGGCTTGCCAAAGTGAAGAACGCGGCGTCAACTCTCGGCGCTTCTTACCGCTATGTTGAGGACAGTAACCAGGAACTTGGGAGTGGCTCGGCGCCCTCAGATGCTCCCTCACCAGACAGCATCTGTACTGTCTCCCGATGGGCGGATCACCATTTTCCCGGGTGCTGTGCTAAAAGTTCCATGCCTTGCAGTGTCGAATCCTCCAGCAACCCCAGGCAGAGCTGGTATTGTACACTCATTGCACAAATGTGGAAACTGAGGCTCAGAGAAGTCACTGAGGTTGCCTAAGCTCACACAGTGAGGAAGCCACAGAGGTTGGGATGGGGTGCTGGGGCTGTATGACTTGATCCTCCAGGGACCTTCCTGTTATCCTTGTTTGCTTGGTGGGTACAGTTGTCCTAGCACTTCTCTGGCAAACAGCTCAGGTTTTCAAAGGGTTTCGCTTCCTCATCTCCTGGGCTACTGCTTGCCCAGGAAGACCAGAAACTTTTCCTGGCACTTGTTGGCGGAATGGTGCCCTCCAGAAGTGGAGGTGCCCTCTCTTCACATTGGCAAACAGCTCAGGTTTTCAAAGGGTTTCGGTTCCTCATCTCCTGGGCTACTGCTTGCCCAGGAAGATCAGAAACTTTTCCTGGCACTTGTTGGCGGAATGGTGCCCTCCAGAAGTGGAGGTGCCCTCTCTTCACATTGGCAAACAGCTCAGGTTTTCAAAGGGTTTCGGTTCCTCATCTCCTGGGCTACTGCTTG
>NW_007070689.1:0-845 GCF_000164805.1 Carlito syrichta | reverse complement strand
GCTGGTGCCGATGATCGTCCTTTTGGGGCGATCAACACATCTCAGAACTGGACAGAGAAGTGGCTAGCCCGAGTACCTCTAGCATTACTTGTCTCAATTAAGTACACATAAGCTGGGCACAGTGGCTCATGCCTGTAATCAGAGCACTTTGGAAGATCAAGGTGAGAGGATCGCTTGGGATTAGAAGTTCAAGACCAGTCTAGGCAACATAATAAGACCTCGTCTGTCTCTACAAAAACAAACAAAAAATCAAATTAGCTGGTTTGGTGGTGCACACTTTTAGTCTCAGCTACTAAGGAAGCTGAGGTGGAAGGATCAGCCCAGGATGTTGAGGCTGCAAGTGAGCTGTGATTGTGCCACTGCACTCCAGCCTTGGTGATAGAATGAGGCCTCGACTCAGTAAATCACTGAAGTACACCTAGGTCTTAGGATTCTGCAGTCCTCCTGGTGGTATCCTCAAGACATCTGCCCGGGCCCACAGAGGGAATCCCATGGCAGTGCTGCCTGTGGTAGCAGAAAGAGTCCCTGGCTACCTGCCCATCCTTGGGGTGTGGGTATCAGGTGTGGCTGTGCCCACCTGGAATCCCGGCAATAGGTCAACACAGCAAGCCCAGTGGAAACACAAATATGTTGTTAGATCTTAAACAGAGATCTGAGCAGGGAAAGTGAGGAGCTCAGCCCAGAGCCCAGGCCCACTCATATGAGTCAAAATCTCCCCGAACAAATAAGGGCACCTGATCGCCAACCTGGCAAAGTGGGGACCAAAGGGAGGCCCGAATTTAACTTGTACGATGAGCACCTGTATACCTCATCCTGAATTGTACCCTGCATCTTTTTTTTTTTTG
>NW_007070688.1:0-846 GCF_000164805.1 Carlito syrichta | reverse complement strand
TACTACCAATCTTGTCTTGTTTTGTTGTGTGTGTGTGTGTGTGTGTGTGTGTGTGTGTGTTTGTGTGTGTGTATGTATTTAGTTCTACACAATTTTATCTTTTGTGTAGGTTTGTGAATCTAGCCCTGCGGGCAAAATACAAAACAATTCCATCCCAAGAGGATTCCTCTTATCTTACCTTGTTGAGTGGAAAAAGGTGATCCTTCTGCTTCAGCTTCCAAGTAGCTGGAACTACAGGTGTGGGCCACCATGCCTGGCTAATTTTTTTATTTATTGTAGTGATGAGGTCTCGTCATGTTGCTCAGGCTGGCCTGGGACCTGTGGGCTCAGTCGAGGCTCTCTTTTTCATTCAGCATTATCTTCTTGAGATAATAAGTTGTTTCCTGTATCAATCATGTTTTCATTGTTGAGTGGTTGTTTTGTATTTGGTATTTTTGTTTAACAATTCACTGGTTGAAAGACATGGACTAATTCTGGTTTTTGGCTATTATGAATAAAGCTGGTAGGAACATTCATGTACAGCATGTACAGACTTTTTTTTTTTTAAAGACAGGGTCTTGCTCTGTCGCTCAGGCTGGAGTGCACTGGCATGATTATAACTCACCACAGCCTTGAACTCCTGGTCTTTCAGCTACTGCCTCTTGAGTAGCTGGGACGACAGGTGTATATCACCATGCCTGGCTAATTTTTTGATTTTCCATAGAGACAAGGTCTCGCCATGTTGCCTAGGCTGATCTCAACTCCTGGGCTCAAACAATCCTTCTGCCTCAGCCTCCTGAAGTGTTTGGATTACAGACATAAGCCACCATACCTGGCCTAGGTTTTAATGTGAACATAAATGAAAGG
>NW_007070687.1:0-848 GCF_000164805.1 Carlito syrichta | reverse complement strand
AGTTTAGTAATTCTTGTTGTGTCTAATTTTTAACTTTCATCCATTGATTTTTTTTTTTTTACTTTTAGAGGTCCTATTAATTTTTTTCCCAGGCTGCATAGTACAATTTTATATATGGTATATAAAAAATAGTTTTATATATAGTATGGTCTTTTGTTCCCTGGTTATATTATTTTTAAGCTTTTTCTTCATATCTTAAACAGATTTAACCCTATTACATTTTGTACACCTTTTTTCCTCTGTATTTTTTTCTTTTTTACTGTAATACTCTTCATAATATTATTTAGGGAATTCTTTGAGGTTGGTAATAAATTACATTCCTACAGAAAGGATTTGTATGTTTACTTCTCTATTAGCTGTCCAGGATTACTTCCAGCCGAAACCACTTTAACTGCTGTATGTGTGCCACACAGATATTAATTTGGACCACAGACTTATGTGAGGACCAACCTGTAGTTAGAAGTTTTTAGATGGAATTCTCCTACCCTATATCCATAGCCAGTGTTAAGGCAGTCAACTTTCCTTCCTGACCCCTTCAGAGCAGTGAGTTTATTTCTCAGTTTTCATTTACCCTCATACTGAAGCTAGGGTCTCTGCCCTTTGCAAGAGTGCTAGTTGTACTAACCACCTTCATTAGGCCCTACACATTTTATATGTTATAAAATATAAAATGTTTTGCACTCAATGTAGCCTGCAAAACTGAAGTAAATACAGGCAGACCAAAAAGCCAGCTTTGTTATTTGCTTTCTTTTTTTTTTTTGATTTGGAGTCTCACTTCGTCATCCAGACTGGAGTGCAGTGGCTGGCACGCTCCTGGCCACAGCAGCCTGGACCTGCTGGGCTCCGGT
>NW_007070686.1:0-1059 GCF_000164805.1 Carlito syrichta | reverse complement strand
TGTTCACTTTTCCCTCTGCTTTACAGTCTGTCTATTCAGCAGTTTGCAGTCTTGGTCCCTGGTTCTTTCCGAGACCATGAAGAACCTCTGCAGGCACAGGATACAAAAGTCCTGGTCAGAGTCCAGAAACCGTACCTTCACTTTCAGCTCCTCTCTGATTGGGCAGTTTCTGAGCTATGATCCGCTGATTGGATAAGGGTACAGGCTACCATCCTTCTAATCTTGAGTGACAACAGATGCGATCAAATGGGGCTGGAACTTTGGCTAATGTGCCACATCCCTTCACATTCCAGGGCTCTTTCCTTTGCTCCAGACATGTAATAAGATCTGGCTTAGAGACAGCAATTCTTGTTTAAGATCTCCCGGCTTCTGGATGTCTCAGCGTCTCCCTTACTGAATCCCCGGATAAGCAGAGAAGCAGCTGAGAACATGTAACCTCTGGACCGCTCCCCACCCTCCAGCTCAGGCCAAGGGTAGGTGGTCTCAGGCTCCGTGCAAGGTTCCCACAGAAGGAGGCCGTCCCCAAAGCACTAGACACGTTGACAGGGCAGGGAAGCGCCTTGTATCTTCAGTCCACTTTTGATGGTCATCTGGTTTGGTTCTGTGTCTTTGCTATTGTGAATAGTGTGACAATAAGCATGCATGTGCAGGTGACGTTATTGTAGAGTGATTCATGTTCCTCTGGGTATATCTCTCCAGGAAAGATATTGCTGGATCTTACAGAAGCTCCATTTTTAGTTCTTCGAGAAGTCATCACACTGTTTTCCATAGAGGTTGGACTAGTTTGCATTTCCACCAACTTTTTTTTTTTGCAGTAACATGTGGCACATTTTTAAAAAAAAAGTATTTATTTATTTTTTATTATGAAGTTGTGGGGTACAGTAAAGGGTTAGGTATACAGTTGCATTTCATTCAGGCACCCTGTTGATATGGGGTGTTTCCCCGTTCCCAGACAGATAGTTGCTACTGTTAATCCCATCTCCCTCCCCCCCATAGTTTCCCAATACTGTCAGTCATTTTCGTATAGTATTGCATTGGATGTTTAAGGTCCATTATATG
>NW_007070685.1:2954-3393 GCF_000164805.1 Carlito syrichta | reverse complement strand
GCCTGGCCCGCCGCCGGCGCCTCGCGGGCGCGGAGGGCCCTCGTGCTCGGGCCCGTGAAGCCATGGCTTTGTGGAGGCGTCTGGCACGCGCTTGTTTATTCCTCAGCGACTCTGCCCGGGCCACAGGCCCTTACTGAGCGCCAGCTGTGTACCAGGCCCTCTGCTGGGTGCTGGGACCCGGCTGGCGAGGGAACGGATAATCTCCCTCCCAGGGACAGCAGAGGCCAGTAAGAACGTTCTGGCTGGGCGCGGTGGCTCCTGCCTGCCATCCCAGCACTTTGGGCGGCCGAGACAGGAGGGTCACTTGAGCCCAAGAGTTCGAGACCAGCCTGGGCAACACAGTGAGACCCTGTCCCTCTCGGTATATGTTTTCCAAAAAGATGCCAGCCGGGCTCGGTGGCTCAGCCTGTAATCCCGCGCCTTGGGAGGCTGAGGTGAG
>NW_007070685.1:0-2393 GCF_000164805.1 Carlito syrichta | reverse complement strand
CGCTGCAGCCCGCCCGCGGACCCCAGGCCTGTCTCTTGGCTGGCTGCCTGGCAGGAGGCAGGGAGCTGGCCTTCTCCGGGCCTCGGGCCTCGCGGCTGCTTCCTGCTTGGCGACGCCCTCCCGCGGCACAGGGCATGTGGGGCCCCGGCGGCCTCGAAAGCAGCGAGGACTCCAGACAGACGGTCCGCACGACCTTCTGGGCTCCAGCCCGCGACGCCGGGGCCAACTCAAGCCCTTCTGACCGCCCGGCCCCCTTGTCTTTTGAGTCGGGGTCTCGCCCTGTGGCCGGGCTGGAGTGCAGAGGCGCGATCACAGTTCACCACAGCCTCGACCTGGGCTCAGCGCTCCTCCCGCCCCGGCCTCCCAAGTTCCTGGGACGACAGGCACCGCCACGCCCGGCTCATTTTTGGCTTTTTTTGGAGACGAGGTCTCGATGCGTTGCCCGGGCTAGTCTTGAACTCGGCCTCCCGAGGAGCAGGGACTCGAGGTAGCAGCTTTGGGTGTCC
This sequence comes from Carlito syrichta, assembly GCF_000164805.1. Classification (NCBI taxonomy): domain Eukaryota; kingdom Metazoa; phylum Chordata; class Mammalia; order Primates; family Tarsiidae; genus Carlito; species Carlito syrichta. Next base: position 1,887 of record NW_007070685.1, on the reverse strand, counting down.
TGCTGTGTTTCCAGCGGGGACATTCATGTGGCCCCTGCGTCTCCGGCTCTCCTCTGGAGGAAGCCAAGGACAGGCAGGAGCAGCCGCCGCCGTCAGGGCTCTGCCTTTTGGGGGGCCGTGTGTCTGTCTGGGGCCCTCGAAGGGGCGTCGGCCTCCCCACCTGTCCAGCGGGCCCTCTCCGTCCCGCTCTCCGAGGGCTCCGCGACCCAGCCCAGGGCAGGAGCTTTGCAGGCAGCCGAGAGACGGAAGGGCATTCCTGGCGGAGGGAACGGCACGTCGAGGACGAGGCGGCTTCGCGTCCAGGAGCCGGTTGGAGTTCGCGGTGGTGCACTCACTGCGTGGCAGTGGGCGGGTTGCTTTCCCTCTCTGGGCCTCGCTTCTGCCCCCGCATGTGGGCAGAGCTGCCCCCTTGGCTGTGGGAGGCCGGGGAGGAGGCAGCAGCGAGGGTTGGGCTCCTTCGGCTCCTCACCTCCCTGCTCAGCTTCCCCAGGAGACTCCCCGTCGCCTCAAAACCAGTGGCCACGTCCTTCCGGCCGCCCCGATGCACCCCCAACCAGGGATCCCAGCCCTGTCTTTCCTCCAGCCCAATTCTGACCCTGGGACGGGGGACGTGCCTGTGTCCAGCTCTGTCTCCCCCAATGTGAGGGCTCCTGGGGGGTGTTTGTTGACCGAATAAAAGAGCTCAGTGGAAAAGTTGCTGTGTTGCCAGACTTGGGGCACTGGGGAGCCTCGGGAGGTGTGTGAGCTGAGATGCGTGCAGTCGGGCCGGGTCAGAACTACCCCCACCGGGCCGGGGCCTGGTGCAGACTGGGGGGGAGAGGCAGCCGGGTGGGGCCTTGGCCCGGACCCTGGAGGACAGCCCCCACCAGCTGCTGGCCTTGGCGGCACCTGGGGAGCTGATTACAGGCTCGGGGTGGGTGGAAGGAACAGGCTGTTCTGGGAGTCAGAGGGCAAGTTCGGGGGGGCGAGGCTGGGAGGGGCCACATCCCAGGGGCGCCAGGCCACCCCTGCCTCGCCATGGAGAGGGGGGAGAGAGACGGAGGCAGAGCTTGCTGCCCCTGCCCTCCTCGCCATGGAGAGGCCCCGCTTGGTGGGACGGGAAGGGCTGGTCTGCACCGAGGGCCGCCCCTGCTCAGCCTCAGTTTCCCTCCTGGCAAACAGAGCCACAGCCAGTGGGTGTTCCCCAGGCAGCCTGGGGGCCCCAGGGGGCGAGGCAGAGCTGCAGGTCACCCCAGCCCAGGCGGCCGGGAGCCGGGAGGACGGGGCTCTGCCCAGCCTCGTGGCTGTGGGCACGTCTGGGGCCCCTCAGGGCCTCGGTGTCCGGCTCGCGCCGTGATGGGGCCCACAAGGCTCTGAACGGGTCTCGGAAGAGGCCTGCTCCCCGCCACACAAGGTGCAGGACTGCTGTGCCGACGTCGGAGTCAGGGCCTTGCCCTGGGACCCGGGCTGGAGGCTCCTGTGGGCCTCGACCTCCTGGGCTCCGGCGAGCCTTCTGGCTCACCCTCTCGCGTGGCTGGGGCTGCAGGGGTGCGCCACCACACCCCGCTGATTTTTTTATTTTTTGCAGAGATAGGGTCTTGCTGTGTTGCCCAGGCTGGTCGCCAGCTCCTGGGCTCAAGCGACCCTCCCCCCTCAGCCTCCCGCAGAGCTGGGACTCCAGGCGCCACCCCGCCCAGCTCAACTTTCGCCTGTTTTGCAGAGACGGGTCTTGCGATGCTGCCCAGGCAGGCCTCGAACCCGGGTGCGCAGGCGCTCCTCCTGCCTTGGCCTCCCCAGCAGCTGGGACGGCAGGTGCTGCTGCGGCATCTGGCCAGGAATATTACTTTTGTCGGTTTGTCTGTGTCACGTGTACACGGCTAAAAGAAGGCCGGGCTCGGCGGCTCAGCC
>NW_007070684.1:9092-10418 GCF_000164805.1 Carlito syrichta | reverse complement strand
CACATGCCTGTAATTCCGGCTACTTGGAAGGCAGAGGCGGAAGGATCACCGGAGCCCAGCAGGTCGAGGCTGCGGTGGCGGGAGCAGCCATTGCACTCCAGTCTGGGTGACAGAGTGAGACTCCAACTCAAAACAACAACAACAAAAACAAAAAGTGCTTAGGCTGCTGTAGGAGAGAGAAGAACTAAAATAGAAGGGAGACTGTGCTGCGTGTAGCAGCTTATACCTGTAATCCTAGCACTTTGGGAGGCCGAGGAGGGAGGATCACTTGAGGCCATGCCTTAAAAAAAAAAGAGTGAGACTGAGGCCGATTGGGGTGGGACTTTGCTGGAGTACAGCACTATTCATAATGATTATCATCCATTTTTTTTTTTGAGTTGGAGTCTCACTGTCGCCCAGGCAGGAGTGCAGTGGCACAGTCATGGCCACCGCTGCCTCAACCTGCTGGGCTCAGGTGATCCTTTCACCTAGGCCTTACAAGTAGCTGGAACTACAGGCCCACGACACCAGGTCTGGCTAATTTTCTGATTTATTGTAGAGATGAGATCTCACCAAGTTGCCCAGGCTGGTCTCGAACTTGTGGACTCAGGCAATTTTCTCACCTCAGCCTCCCAAAGTGCTAGGATTATTGGCATGTGCCACCATGCCCAGCCATAGTCATCTTTGACTTTACAAAGGCAACAGGTATAATCCTTTCTTTTATTTTTTTGAGTTGGTGTGCAGTGGCAAGCTCACGGCCATCGACCTGCTGGGCACCAGCAATCCTTCCTCCTCAGCCTTCCAAGTAGCTGGAACAACAGGCGTGTGCTACCATGCCCGGCTAATTTTTTGATTGATTGTAGAGGAGAGGTCTTGCCAAGTTGCCTGGGTTGGTCTCGAATCCGTGGGCTCAGGCAATGCTCTCACCTTGGCCTTCCAAAGTGCTTGGATTACAGGCTTGAGCCACCGTGCCAGCCAGGTGTAATCCTTTCAATGATCTTCAATTGCTCGGGCCACTTGTCCACTTTTATAAATGGGCTGGAAGATGCTAATTTTTCTATGAATAGGATCTTGATTTTTTTCAACCTGCTGAGACTACTGCTTTCTCTTGTCTTTTTTTTTGTTTTGAGTTGGAGTCTCATTCTGTCACCCAGGCTGGAGTGCAGTGGCCGCTCCCGGCCACCACAGCCTTGACCTGCTGGGCTCTGCGATCCTTCCGCCTCAGCCTTCCACGTAGCTGGAACTACAAGAGCGCGCTACCACGCCCGGCTAATTTTTTTTATTTATTGTAGAGATGAGGTCTCGTCAAGTTGCCCAGGCAGGTCTCGAACCCATGGGCTCAGGCTA
>NW_007070684.1:4202-9072 GCF_000164805.1 Carlito syrichta | reverse complement strand
TGAGGCCGATTGGGGTGGGACTTTGCTGGAGTACAGCACTATTCATAATGATTATCATCCTTTTTTTTTTTTGAGTTGGAGTCTCACTGTCGCCCAGGCAGGAGTGCAGTGGCACAGTCATGGCCACCGCTGCCTCAACCTGCTGGGCTCAGGTGATCCTTTCACCTAGGCCTTACAAGTAGCTGGAACTACAGGCCCACGACACCAGGTCTGGCTAATTTTCTGATTTATTGTAGAGATGAGGTCTCGTCAAGTTGCCCAGGCAGGTCTTGAACCCATGGGCTCAGGCAAATCCACTCACCTCAGCCTCCCAAAGCACGGGATTACAGGCTGAGCCACTGAGCCCAGCTTCTCTTGTCTTTTATTTCAAAATATTTGTCATAAATATTTGTGTGAAAAAAAATTCATTAGTAAATATTTGTGTCGGCCAAGCGTGGTGGCTCATGTCTATAATCCCAGCACTTAGGAAGGCTGAGGCAGAAGGATTGCTTGAGCCCAGGAGTTCGAGACCTGCCTGGGCAACACAGCAAGCCCTTGTCTCAACAAAAAAAATCAGAAAATGAGTGGGGCATGGTTTTATGTGTCTGTAGTCCCAGCTCTTTGGGAGGCTTAGGTAGGAGGATCACTTGAGCCCAGGAGGTTGAAGCTGCAGTGAGCCATGATTGTGCCACTACACCCCAGTCTGGGTGACGCAGTGAGACCCCAACTCAAATAATAATAATAATAATAAAAAGTTGTTGTGATGTATTTTATGCTCATTGGAGAAAATTGAGGAAAAATTTCTCCATGATCCTATCTTTCTTGAGTATTTCGTTTGCCTTGTATAAACTCAAAGTTATACCATAAACATTTCCTGTTAAGCATTCTTCATAAAGTTTTTAGTGGCATTTATTTTTGTGTGTGTGCATACAACTTATTTCTCTCCATCACATATTTTTTGAAAGACAGCACTTTAACAACTGATCTTCCATTTAATAACTAACCTAGCAACCAAAGTTTGAGAAATGCGCCGGTTAAATATACAAAGTGTAGCCGGGCTCGGTGGCTCAGCCTGTAATCCCGCGCCTTTGGGAGGCTGAGGTAAGTGGATTGCCTGAGCCCACGAGTTCGAGACCCGCCTGGGGAACTTGGCGAGACCTCATCTCTATAATAAATAAAACATGAGCCGGGTGTGGTAGCGCACGCCTGTAGTTCCTGCTACTCAGAAGGCTGAGGCAGAAGGATCGCCAGAGCCCAGCAGGTCGAGGCTGCAGTAGCTGGGAGCGGCCACTGCACTCCAGTCTGGGTGACAGAGTGGGATTCCAACTCAAAAAAAAAAAAAACAAACCAAAATGAAGTCATTAATAATAGTGCTAGGCTACTCTAAATAAACTTGGGAGGGGACTGTTTGGAGTACATTAACTTCTAAAGGCTCATTGAATAGATTTAACTACTTATTTAAGCATTCTCTGACTGTTAAGGCTTTAGGCTGACTCCAATTGTTTGCCTATTGTACATAATACCAGGATTAACATCTTGGTGCATGACTCTTAGACTCCTAAAAGAGGCTGCCCTATTTCAAGAGAACAAACATTTTTTTTTTTTTTTTTGAGTTGGAGTCTCATTCTATCGCCCAGGCTAGAGTGCAGTGGCATGCTCACAGCTATCACATCCTCGACCTGCTGGGCTCAGGTGATCCGTCAGCCTCAGCTTCCCAAGGAGCTAGAACCACAGGTGTGGACCACCACACCCAGTTAATTTTTTGTAGAGATGAGATCTTGCCAAGTTGCCCAGGTTGGTCTCAAACCCCTGGGATCAGGTAATCCTCTCACCTCAGTCTCCCAAAGTTCTGGGATTACAGATGTGAGCCACCACGCACTGTAGGAAGCAAATATTTTTCTGGCTTTTCATATATATTTCCAAATAGATTTCTAGAAATAGTGTACTGCCTTATCCTCACACCCTGCCTACTTTTTTGTTTATTTTGAGTCGGAGTCTCACTCCGTCACCCAGGCTCGAGTGCAGTGGCATACTCATGGCCACCACAGCCTCCACCTGTGGGCTCAGGCAATCCTTCCACCTCAGCCTTCCAAGTAGCTGGAACTACAGGCACACGCCACACTCAGCTAATTTTGACTTATTATAGAGAAAAGGTCTTGCCAAGTTGCCCAGACTGGTCTCGAACCCCAGGACTCAGGCAATCGTCTCATCTCCGCCTCCCCAAAGTGCTGGGATTACAGGTGTGAGCCACGGCATCCGGTTCCTGCCTACTTTTTACCTGGTTCTTTTTCTCACAGTCCAAGTGTTTTCAGCAGGCTAGGTCAAAAGGAGCTGGAGACCAGAAATGACAGAATGTGTCAGCCCAAGCTGTTCTTTTTTTGAGTTGGAGTCTCATTCGGTCGCCCAGACTGGAGTGCAGTGGCCGCTCCCGGCCACCACAGCCTCGACCTGCTGGGCTCTGGTGATCCTTCTGCCTCAGCCTTCCAAGTAGCTGGAACTACAGGTGTGCGCTAACCACACCCGGCTAAGTTTTTGATTTGTTGTATAGATGAAGTCTCACCAAGTTGCCCAGGCGGGTCTCGAACTCGCGGGTTCAGGCAATCCACTCACCTCAGCCTCCCAAGGTGTGGGATTACAGCCTGAGCCACTGAGCCCGGCTGGCAAATATTTTTTTGAGGATCAACTGACATGACGTGTGAAGGTAACTCAAGTATAAAGTTGTAAGCTGAATCATGTAAAATTACCATTTTTGTGGGACAGAATCTAATATTGGCAATTTCACAGGATTCAACCTAATGTGGTATCATTAAATGGTTGGACATTATTAGGCCTTATGGCTCATCGACAAATAGTCAGCTCCACATTCTAGAAACCCATCTGTGAGTTGTGTGTTTTCCCAGGTATTCAGCTATCCACCTGGTAGCTCTCATTTATCAAACACTTCTTTTCTTTTCTTTTTTTTTGAGTCGGGGTCTCACTCTGTTGCCCAGGCTGAAGTGCAGTGGGACGCTCACGGCTCACCACATATGGCCTGGTCCTCATAGAGTCAGTGTTCTTTGTCAGTTAATGACCAACTTACCTACAGAGAGGGAAGCCACCTCTCAAGAGTGACTATTTGTCTCCAAGACACAACAAGGAGGTTCTCTTGTATGTTAACATGGTGGTGGCTGCATTGTACCTGTTTCTCCTTCACACCCTGCTTTCCTATTGCAGTGACCAAAGAGAGTATCCACCCTCCGCACTGTTTTTCCTTCTAAGGTCTTCTCAGGGCATCACCATCCTTTTTTCTTTTTTTTTTGAGTTGGAGTCTCACTCTGTCACCCAGACTGGAGTGCAGTGGCCGCTCCCAGCCACTGCAAGCGGCCACCGCAGCCTCGACCTGCTGGGCTCCGGTGATCCTTCCGCCTCAGCCTTCCAAGTAGCCAGAATTACAGGCATGCGCTACCACGCCCGGCTGATTTTTTGATTTATTGTAGAGATGAGGTCTCGCTGCCCAGGTAGGTCTTGAACCCGCGGGCTCAGGCAATCCACTCACCTCAGCCTCCCAAAGGCGCGGGATTACAGGCTGAGCCACCGAGCCTGGCTTCCATTCTCAACCGTAGATTCGAGAAGGCCTGAATCACTCTCAGACAGGATCTCAAATTTTCCATTGTTTCATCCTTCTGCTGCTAAATAGGGCTGGTGCTAAAGTTGACTTCTGTCATCATCACTGCCATCTCCACTGGCCCCTGGGGTGACTGCCTATTAGAAAGTAAATCAGAGTCGGGCGCCGTGGCTCATGCCTGTAATCCCAGCACTTGGGAAGGCAGAGGCGAGAGGACTGCCTGAGTCCAGGGGTTCGAGACTAGTGTGGGCAACTTGGTGAGACCTCATCTCTGTGATAAATCAAAAAATTAGCCAAGGCGAGAGGATTGTCTGAGACCAGGGGTTTGCGACCAGCCTGAGCAACTTGGTGAGACCTTGTCTCTACAGTATAATAAAAAATGAGCCAGGTGTGGTAGTGCACACCTGTAGTTCAGGCTGCTTGGAAGGCTGAGGCGGAAGGATCACTGGAGCCCTGCAGGTCAAGGCTGCAGTGGCTGTGAGTGTGCCACTGCACTCCAGCCTGGGCGACCGAGTGAGACTCTTACTTAAAAAAAAAGAAAGAAAGAAATCAGAACCAGGATTGTATATCTGTTCTTGATGTCCCATGCAATGGTCAGGATGCATCTTGCTGCAAGCAACAGAAATTCGTTTAATCCGGTTGACTTGGTCATGTAACTGCAAAGTCAGAGCGTGGTGGCATTCAGGGCCGAAGGGACACAAAGGCTCCCCCTGGTGGCTGCAAAATATTTACAACTTCCTGGTTGTCTATTTTCTCATTCAAGAAGACAATTGCTAAGAGCTCTATTTAAAAGAGTAAGAAGCCGGGCTCGGTGGCTCAGCCTGTAATCCCGTGCCTTTGGGAGGCTGAGGTGAGTGGATTGCCTGAGCCCGCAGGTTCGAGACCCGCCTGGGCAGGCAAGACCTCATCTCTACAATAAATCAAAAAATTAGCCGGGCGTGGTAGCGCGCACCTGTAGTTCCAGCTACTCAGAAGGCTGAGGTGGAAGGATCACTGTAGCCCAGCAGGTCAAGGCTGCGGTGGCAGAGTGGCCACTGCACTCCAGTCTGGGTGACAGAGTGAGACTCCAACTCAAAAAAAAAAAAGAATCCCTCTGGGCCGGGTTTGGTGGCTCAGCCTGTAATCCCAGCACTTTGGGAGGCCAAAGTGAGAGGATTGCCTGAGCCTACGGGTTCAAGATCCGTCCGGGCAACTTGGTGAGACCTCGTCTCTACAATAAATCAAAAATTAGCCGGGTGTGGTAGTGCGTGCCTGTAGTTCCAGCTCCTTTTTTTTTTTTTTTTTTTT
>NW_007070684.1:2972-4111 GCF_000164805.1 Carlito syrichta | reverse complement strand
CCGTGGGCTCAGGCAATCCACTCACCTCAGCCTCCCAAAGGCGCGGGATTACAGGCTGAGCCACCGAGCCCGGCTGAAACCCATCTTTTTTATTTTTCTGAGTTGAGGTCTCACTCTGTCGCCCAGGCTGGAGTGCAGGGGCACGCTCACGGCCACCGCAGCTCTACCTGCTGGGCTCCGGCAATCCTTCTGCCTCAGTCTTCCAAGCAGCTGGAACCTCAGGCACGCACCACCATGCCCAGCTAATTTTTTGATTGATTGTAGCAACGAGGTCTCGCCAAGCTGCCCAGGCTGGTCTCAAAATCCTGGGCTCAGGCAATCCTCTCGCCTCTGACTCCCAAAGTCCTGGGATTACAGGTGTGAGCCACCACACCTGGCTGAAAACCCATCTTTTCAGTTAAAACAACAACTGTCTAGAGGACACACCTGTGGGCTTTAAACTGACTTCCTGCCCAGGGTTGCATCGTCCACCAGCATTTCAAAATGTCTGTGTTCTGTACAGAGATATTTCATGGATTTAAGATCTTTGTGTGCTGACACCCTGAAAGGATTCTTCTGTAAAAGGAATAACTTAAAAATCAAAAACAAATGATTGATATTGAACATTCTTATGTGTAGATTGTCTTGTAGTTTTCAAATATTGGCTAAATATTTATCTTCTGGGGTTATGAGCTGGAAATAGCAATAAAAAGAGATGAATTTCCTGGAGCATTTTATTGATTTGCCACCAATGGGTATAAATATATCAAATTAAAAGCCCACTCAGCCCCATCAAAGAGAACGTGAAGGTTCTGGAAGGTCTGAGAAGTGAAGGCAGATGGTGAGCACAGATGGCAGAGACAAGCTTAAGCACGTCGTGCACTATTCCTGCAGAAATATTTTTCAGCCCCTTGGAAAGCTATTCTTGTTATGTTGGCTGTATCATGTATGGCTTTGTCTCTTCCTTTCTTTCCTTTCCTTTCTCTCTCTAGCTAGAGTCTCACTCTGTCACCCAGGTTGGAGTCACCATCATGGCTCACTGCAGCTTCAACTGCCTGGGCTCAAGGGATCCTCCTGCCTCAGCCTCCTGAGTAGCTGAAACTGCAGGTATGCGCTACCACGCCCAGCCAATTTTTTTGGTTTTTTTTTTTTTTTTTTTT
>NW_007070684.1:1954-2952 GCF_000164805.1 Carlito syrichta | reverse complement strand
CTCCAGCGATCCTTCTGCCTCAGCCTTCCGAGTAGCTGGAACTACAGGTATGTGCTACCACACTCGGCTAATTTTTGATTTATTTTAGAGATGAGGTCTCGCCAAGTTGCTCAGATGGGTCTCGAACCGGCGGGCTCAGGCAATCCACTCACCTTGGCCTCCCAAAGCACTGGGATTACAGGCTGAGCCACCGAGCCCGGCCTTTTTGATGTTTTATAGAGACATGGTCTCAGTATGTTTCCCAGGCTGGTCTTGAACTCCTGGGCTCAAGCGATCCTCCTGCCTTGGCTTCTCAAAGTGATGGGATTACAGATATGAGCCATTGCACCTGGCTTTTTTCTTCTTTATTAACAGAAAAAATTGGGCTGGGCACGGTGGCTGACACCTATAATCCCAGCACTTTGGGAGGCTGAGGCAAGAGGATTGCTTGAGCTCAGGGGTTTGAGACCAGTCCGAGCAACATGGTGACACCTTGTCTCTACAACAAACCAAAAAAGTAGCCAGGTATGGTGGCGTGCACCTGTAGTTAGTTTCAGTTACTTGGAATGCTGAGGTGGAAGGATCTCCTGAGCACAGCAGTTCAAGGTTGCGGTGGCTCTGAGTGTGCCACTGCACTCCAGCCCGGGTGACAGAGTAAGACTCTGACTCAAAAAAAAAAAAAAAAAAGAAAAATTAAAGAGTATCCAATTCTTCAAAAAAAAAGAATATCCAATTCAAAACTTAGAGCTTTAGCTGAACAATGGAGAATCATTTTGTTGTCTAAAGACCCACACTTGCAGCTTATTTATGAGCAAGATCTCTCAGTATTCAAAAGAGGAAATAATAATTTCTTTTCAGTTAAGCATAAATGCTTTTTGTTGTGGTGGTGGTGGTGAATTCTCAGGGTAACACAAAGGGTCATGCTCTCAAAACACCACAAACAAAGCCAACACAGCAGACAGCAAGTGCCCCTGCAAGGACACAAACTGGTCACTATTCTTTTTTTTTTTTTTTTTTTT
>NW_007070684.1:0-1571 GCF_000164805.1 Carlito syrichta | reverse complement strand
CCCAGGTGGGTCTTGAACCCGCGGGCTCAGACAACCCACTCACCTCAGCCTCCCAAAGGCACGGGATTACAGGCTGAGCCACCAAGCCCGGCTTTCCCTGATTTATTGTGGAGAGACGAGGTCTCACCAAGTTGTCCAGGCTGGTCTCAAACACCTGGGCTCAGGCAATCCACTTGCCTCGGCCTCCCAAAGTGCTGGGTTATAGGCATGAGCCACTGCGCCTGGCCTTCACTGTTCTCTGGAAACAGATCTCTTTGGTGCTAACAGTTCAAGAAAGGTCTAAAATTATGTTCTATTTGGAGAACATTTCAAAAATGTGGTTTAGGGCACTTTTCACCCCAGAAGCTACTTCCTATAAACGTGGCCATGATTAGAGAAATGACACAGACATGCTTACATGCAGCATAAAGCAGGCTTCTGTTTCCAGAAACAGATCTCTGTAAGTGACTGTTCTGCTTCCTTTTACGGAACGTTGACTGCAATATAAAGCACTTAAAAACCCGCAGGTCAGCCGGGCTCTGTGGCTCAGCCTGTCATCCCAGCACTTTGGGAGGCTGAGGAGTGTGGATTGCCTGAGCCTGCGGGTTCAAGACCAACCCGGGCAACTTGGCAAGACCTCGTCTCTACAATAAATAAAAAAATTAGCCGGGCGTGGTGGCACATGCCTGTAGTTCCAGCTCCTTGGAAGGCTGAGGTGGAAGGATCGCTAGAGCCCAGCAGGTGGACGCTGGGGTGAGCAAGAACATGCCACTGCACTCCAGTCTGGGCAACAGAGTGAGACTCTGACTCAAAAAACAAAAACAAAAAAACAACCCACAGACTGTGTGGAAGGTATGTGTGCTTCTGAGTTGAGAGGACAAGCTGGACAGAGAGGCAAAACACACGAACTCTGACCAGTTATCGCAGCTTCTCTGCAAAGCAGCTGGGGGGGCTGTCTCTATGACAACCCCCCCAAATCAGCTCCCAAAAGGTCACAGCACCAATTGCCTGGAGGCCTGAGCCCTGAAAGCTCCATGTCAGCTCAGAGTGGCCTGTGTGCCACACCCACCCACTCCCACACTTCCATACCCACACCCACCTCTCATTTTTGGAGCCCCTCCTCTCCCCTTGCTGCCTCTCTCGGGCTCGCTTACAATCCAAGAACATTCTTCACTGGTACTTTCTGTCTTTCCTTTTTTTGAGTTGGAGTCTCACTCTGTTGCCCAGGCTGGAGTACAGTGGCACGCTCAACCTGCTGGGCTCAGACGATCCTTCCACCTCAGCCTTCCAAGTAGTTGGACCTACAGGCGTGCGCCACCACGTTCGGCTAATTTTTTTATTTATTGTAGAGATGACGTCTCGCCAAGTTGCTCAGGCTGGTCTCGAAACTGTGAGCTCAGGCAATCCTCTCACCTCGGCCTCCAAAATGCTGGGATTATAGGCGTGGTACTTTCAGAGGCCTAGAGTGGGTATTACTAGACACTGAACAAATCTCATCTCTCCTATCCAGGGGTGATCGGAGCTTTGATAAAGAGTTAGAATGAGCCGGCTCGGTGGCTCAGCCTGTAATCCCGCGCTTTGGGAGGCTGAGG
>NW_007070683.1:78136-78474 GCF_000164805.1 Carlito syrichta | reverse complement strand
CTGATTTTTTGATTTATTGTAGAGATGAGGTCTCACTGCCCAGGCGGGTCTCGAACCTGCGGGCTCAGGCCATCCACTCACCTCAGTCTCCCAAAGGCGCGGGAGAGGCCTTCTTAAAAGGCCACCTGTCCCTGGCTTAAGGCGCATCCTAGTCCAATATGACGTCATCTGAACCAGTGACATCAGCAAAGACCCTATTTCCAGATAAGGTCCCAGGGCCCGGTGCTGGGGCCTGAGGCTTCAGTACTTTCGTGGGGGAATTCATCCCTGATTACCCTCTGTCTGCTGGACCCAGGCCCATGCTGCCGAGTGGGGGTCCGCTGGAACCGGGCAGCCCC
>NW_007070683.1:70856-76497 GCF_000164805.1 Carlito syrichta | reverse complement strand
GCGGCCACTGCACTCCAGTCTGGGCGACAGAGTGAGACTCCGACTCAAAAATAAATAAATGAATAAATAAAAATTAAAGATATGTACATATAAACACACACACACATACACATTGTCATTGTATATTTGTATAATATGCATTATATATTGCTAAAATATACATTGTCAACACCGCAGTGGCTCATGCCTGTAATCCCATCAATTTTGGGAGGTGGAGGTGAGAGGATTGCCTGAATCCAGGGGTTCAAGATCAGCTGGGGCAATTGGGTGAGACCTTGTCTCTACAATAAACCAAAAAAAAAGTAGCCGGGCCTGGTGGTGTGCGCCTGTAGCCCCAGTTACTTGGGAGGCTGAGGCAGAAGTATCACCTGAGCCCAGGAGGTTGAGGTTGTGGTGAGCCGTGATCGTGCCGTGATTGTGCGACTGCACTCCACGATCGTGCTCCGTGACCATGCGACTGCACTCCAGCCTGGGCAACACAGTGAGACCCACAACTCAAAAAAAAAAATAGAATTTGGTGGTATTAAGCACATTCTCACAGCTGTGAGGGCTCTAACACCACTGTCCTGGTCACCACGGGCTGCTGTCACACAACCCCACAGATGGGGTGGCTTCACGACAAACATGTATTCTTCTAAGTCTGGAACCTGGAAGTCCCAGGTCACGGGCAACACAGTGAGTCTCACTTCCCAGCCTGTGGAACCTCACTACCTGCTCACTGTGGCCTCATGTGGCAGAGAGAGAAAGCTCTGGTCTCTCCCTCTACCCGTGAGGTCAAGAGTCTGCTCACAGGCTGCAGAACCCACCTTAAACCTCATAATCTCAGAAGGTCCCACCCTTCAACAATCCCATGGGGCCAGGATGCCTTTCCTTTTTTCTCAAGGCAGGATCTCACTGTCGCCCAGGCATACTCATGGTCACCGCAGCCTCGACCTGCTGGACTCAGGGGACCCTCCCGCCTCAGCCTCCCGAGTAGCTGGAACTACAGGTGCACGCCACCACGCCCGGCTCCTTTTTTTGGGTTCTTGGAGAGACGAGGTCTCGCCATGTTCCCCAGGCTGGTCTCGAACCCGCGGGCTCAGGCAATCCCTTCACCTCCGCCTCCCAAAGTGCTGGGATGACAGGCATGAGCCACTGTGCCCAGCCGGGAGGTTAGGATTTTGGCTGAAGAGCACATTCAGCCCGCGCCGCCGCGTCTCCAGAACTCTCTCCTCTTCCCAAACGGAGACGCGGTGCCCATGAAGCGCTCACACCCCATCCCCCGGCACCCACGGATCCACATCCCGGCTCTGTGGACTCACTTGTTCTGAATATTTCGTATAAATGGAGCCACACGCCGGGCGTCCTTCTGGGTCTGGGTCTCAGGCAGCACGTCGTGGCCTGTGTCACAGCCTCCTTCCCCCTCGTGGCTGAGTCCCGTTCCACGTGTGGACGGGCCACGCCGTGTGGATTCATCCTCCCTCACGGGGACTGTGTCCACCTTGTGGCTGTCGTGACCGTGCGGCCGGGGACACGGGTGTGCGAGCCTCCGTCCGGGCCGGAGAGTCTCAGATCACAGGCGAGATCCCAGCCACCCAGGCTGGGGTGGGGACCGACCGGGGCACCGGGCACAGCCAGACGCCTCCGCGCCACCTAGGGGCTGTGTCCCCGCATGGCTACTCCCGGGGGCTGGCATCCAAGCCCCTAGCTCCAGCTGGGGGGACACTTGGTGACGGACTATCTCCGGCTCATCCGCTGTGACCGCGGTGCCGAGGGGCCACGACACGCAGTCTGGCCTCCAAAGCCGAAAGCATTCACTGTGGGGTCCTTTCTGGAAAAAGCTTCCCGCCCCGTTCAAGCCAGGAAGAGGTGACAAGCACCGGTGCCCCCTGGAGCACCTGGTGAGTCAAGGTGACACAGGCATCGCGGCTCTGGCCTTTGTGCTGGCTTGGATTTTTTTTCCCATCACCAGAGACAGCGGCGGAACACAACTGGAAGCAACAGCATGTGCCCAAGCGGTCAGGCTGCAGTCGAGCCTTTTGGGGGGTTTTTTGTTTTTCACTTTTTTTCCCCCTTAAGTCAGGGTCTCGCTCTGTGGCCCAGGCTGGAAGGCAGTGGCACAATCATGGCCACCACAGCCTTGACCTCCTGGGCTCCGGCAAGCCTCCTGCCTCAGCCTCCCTAGTAGCCGGGACTACAGGCGCCACCCACACTCAGCTAATTTTTGTTATTGTAGAGACAGGGTCTTGCCAAGTTGTCCAGGCCGGTCTCAAACCCCTGGGGTCAGGCAATCCTCTCATCTCGGCCTCCCAAAGTGTTGGGATGACAGGTGTGAGCCACCGTGCCCTGATTTTTTTTTTTTTTTTTTTTTTTGGAGACAGGATCTCACTCTGTAGCTGGAATGCAGTGTCATGATCATGGCTCACCGCAGCCTTAGCCTCCTGGACTCAGGCAATCCTCCCACCTCAGTCTCCCGTGTAGCTGAAACTACAAGCACCTGCTGCCACGCCTGGCTAATTTTTTTGAATTTTTGTAGAGACGAAGTCTTGCGATGTTGCCCAGGTTGACCTCGAACTCCTGGCCTCAAGGGGTCCTCCTGCCTCTGCCTCCCAAAGTGTTTGGATGGCAGGCCTGAGTCACTGTGCCCACCCCTGAGAGGATTTAAGTCCAGCTCACAAATTGAAAGTGGCATGGCCGGGTGCGGTGGCTCACGCCTGTCATCCCACACTTTGGGAGGCTGAGGTAAGAGGATTGCCTGAGCCCACGGGTTCGAGACCAGTTCAGGCAACTTGGCAAGAACTCATCTCTACAATAAATTTTTTAAAAAATTAGACCAGGCTCGGTGGCTCAGCCTGTAATCCCGTGCCTTGGGAGGCTGATGTGAGTGAATTGCCTGAGCCCATGGGTTCGAGACCCGTCTGGGCAACTTGGTGAGGCCTCATCTCTACAATAAATCAAAAAATTAGCCGGGTGTGGTAGTGCGCGCCTGTAGTTCCAGCTTCTTGGAAGGCCAAGGTCGAAGGATCGCCAGAACCCAGCGGGTCGAGGCTGCGGTGGCCAGGAGCGGCCACTGCACTCCAGTCTGGGCGACAGAGTGAGACTCCAGCTCAAAAAACAACAACAACAACAACAACAAAAATTTAATTAATTAACTGTATTTTCCAATCTAACTACCGCGCCATTCCTGGCATCTTTCACATGGCCTGGATTGCAAACCAGACACAAACCCAGAGGGTCTGACCAAACATTTTGGAGACCCCACTGGTATATATATATATATATATATATTTTTTTGAGTTGGAGTCTCACTCTGTCGCCCAGACTGGAGTGCAGTGGCCACTCCCGGCCACCGCAGCCTCGACCCGCTGGGCTCCGGAGATCCTTCCGCCTCGGCCTTCCAAGTAGCTGAAACTACAGGCGCGCACTACCACGCCCGGTTAAATTTTTTTTGATTGATTGTAGAGATGAGGTCTCACCAAGTTGCCCAGGCGAGTCTCAAACCCGCAGGTTCAGGCAATCCCCTCACCTCAGCCTTCCAAAGCACGGCCTCAGGCTGAACCACGGAGCCCGGCCTGGGATTTATTTATTATTATTATTTTATTTTTACTTTTTTTTAGTTGGAGTCTCACTCTGTCACCCAGACTGGAGTACAGTGGCCGCTCCCGGCCACCGCAGCCTCGACCTGCTGGGCTCCGGCGATCCTTCCGCCTCAGCCTTCCAAGTAGCCGGAATTACAGGCGCGCGCTACCACGTCCAGCTGATTTTTTGATTTATTGTAGAGATGAGGTCTCGCCAAGTTTCTCAGGCGGGTCTCGAACCTGCGGGCTCAGTCAATTCACTCCCCTCGGCCTCCCAAAGCGCAGGATTACAGGCTGAGCCACCAAGCCCGGCCTGGGATTTATTTTTAACTTATCATTTTTGGAGGTCC
This sequence comes from Carlito syrichta, assembly GCF_000164805.1. Taxonomy (NCBI): domain Eukaryota; kingdom Metazoa; phylum Chordata; class Mammalia; order Primates; family Tarsiidae; genus Carlito; species Carlito syrichta. The sequence goes on along the minus strand of NW_007070683.1, from coordinate 72,590 downwards.
CATAGAGATCTTTAACCTAAAAGTTAAGTTACCTAGATAATCTGCATCCAAATGCTTGTTTTCATTGATTAAAGTCTGCTTTAAAAAAAGAAAAGAAAGAAAATGGCATAAAAACATCTCTTGGGCAGCTTCAGTGGCTCAGCCTGTCATCCCAGCGCTTTGGGAGGCTGAGGCGAGTGGACTGCCTGAGCCCGTGGGTTCGAGACCAGCCCGGGCAACTTAGCTAGACCTCATCTCTACAATAAATCAAAAATTAGCCGGGAGTGGTAATGCGTGCCTGTAGTTCTGGCTATTTGGAAATCTGAGGCAAAAGGATTGTCAGAGTCCAGCTGGTCGCTGATGAGGTGGCCATAAGGGTGCCACTGCCCTCCAGCCTGGGTGACAGAGGAAGATGCCATCTCAAAAAAAGAAAGAAAATGACATAAAAACGTCTCTTGGGCAGCCAAGAACTCTCCCTCCATCGGGAATCTACCAGCTAGACCACAAGCAGGACTGGAAGGGGCGATGTCTGAGGCTTCCAGCAGTTCTGTCTTTCTGTAGCAGGTGACCCAAGGGGGCTCTAAGGCGTCCCTGCTTGCCCGCAGGACTGGACAAGGTGGACAGGAAGAAGACCTCATTCACAACTTGGCCCAGGAGGCTGGCCCTGCTGGTATCAATTGTGGCAAAACACACATAACACAGCTGTTTGGCTTTGTTTGCAGCCGGGATCTCCCTCTGAAGCCCAGGCTGGAGTGCAGTGACATGACCAAGGCTCATCACAGCCTCAACCTCCTGGGTTCAGGTGATTCTCCCTCCTCAGCCTCCCAAGGAGCTGGGACCACAGGTACCAGCATGCCCTGCTTTTCTTATTTTTTTGTAGAGATGAGGTCTCACTATGTTGTGCAAGCTGGTCTCTAACTCCTGGGCTCAAGCAATTCTCCTGCCTTGGCCTCCCTAAGTGCTGAGATGACAGGCGTGAGCCACCACGCCCAGCCTCATAACAAAATGTAAGCATTTGGGGGTAGACAATTCAGGGGCACTAAGTGCATTCACTACTAGGGAGGCTGAGGCGGGAGGCTCTCTTGAGCTCAGAAGTTTGAAACCAGCCTGGGGAACAGAGCAAGACCTCAATTTTCTTTTTTTTTTTTTTTTTTTGGAGTTGGAGTCTCACTCCATTGCCCAAGCTGGAATGCAGCAGCACACTCACAGCCACCCCAGTATGGACCTGTGGGACTCCAGCGATCCTTCTGCCTCAGTCTTCCAAGTAGCCGGAACTACAGGCGCACACCGCCATGCCCAGCTAATTATTTTTTTGAGTTGGAGTCTCACTCTGTCGCTGACTGGAGTGCAGTGGCCACTCCCGGTCACCGCAGCCTCGACCTCTGGGCCCTGGAGATCCTTCTGCCTCAGCCTTCCGAGTAGCCGTAACAACAGGTGCACACTACCGCCTCTGGCTAATTATTTATTTATTTATTGTAGAGACGAGGTCTCGCCAAGTTGCTCGGGTGGGTCGCCAAGGCGGGGGTGCTCAGGCAATCCACTCACCTCGACCTCCCAAAGTGCTGGGATGACAGGCTGAGCCACCCAGCCCGGCCTTTTTTTTTTCTTTAATTGAATTGTAGAGACAAGGTCTCACCATGTTGCCCAGGCTGGTCTCGAACCGGTGGGCTCAGGCAATCCTCTCGTCTCACTTTCCCAAAGTGCTAGGATGACAGGCTTGAGCCACCGCACCAGATCTCAAATTTTTTGAAAAAG
>NW_007070683.1:68332-70816 GCF_000164805.1 Carlito syrichta | reverse complement strand
GTGGATTGCCTGAGCCCGCAGGTTCGAGACCTGCCTGGGCAGTGAGACCTCATCTCTACATCAAAAAAAATGAGCCGGGCGTGGTAACATGCGCCTGTAATTCCAGCTACTCGGAAGGCCGAGGCAGAAGGATGGCCGGAGCCCAGCAGGTCAAGGCTGCGGTGGCTGGGAGTGGCCGCTGCCCTCCAGTCTGAGCGACAGACTCAAAAAAAAGCCTCTTCGAGATGTGTGACCATGGCCTCTAGCTCATCCCAAAACATTCTCATTGCCCCAAATAGAAACCCTATCCCTAATGGGTGTTACTCCCCACCCCCTCCCCCACAGATCCGCGTGTTCCAGCTCCGTGGCTTTGCCTGTTCTGGATGTTTCATGGAAACAGTCACATGCCGTGGTCCTTCTTCATCTGGGTCTCACTGAGCCTGACGGCCTCAGGGTCCATCCGCGTCATGGCCTGTGTCCCAGCCTCCTTCCTTTTCGTGCCTGAGCCATGTTCCAGCAGCGGACGGGCCACGCTGTGGGTGGTCACCATCCCTGGATGGACACTTGGGTCGTGTCCACCTTTGAGCCAGCATGAGTCACGCTATGAATGTTCACATGCAAGTCTTGGTGTGGACATGTGTTCCTGTCTCTGTGAATGTACTAAAACCACTAGACTGTACATTTTTTCTTTCCTTTTTTTTTTGAGTTGGAGTCTCACTCTGTCACCCAGACTGGAGTGCGGTGGCCGCTTCCGGCCACCGCAGCCTCGACCTGCTGGACTCCAGCGATCCTTCCGTCTCAGCCTTCCGAGTAGCTGGAGTTATAGGCACGCACTACCATGCCCGGCTGATTTTTTGATGTATTGTAGACACGAGGTCTCGCCAAGTTGCCCAGGCGGGTCTCGAACCCGTGGGCTCAGGCCATCCACTCACCTCAGCCTCCCAAGGCGCAGGATGACAGGCTGAGCCACTGAGCCTGGCTTCCTTTTTTTAAAAAAGCCAGAGTCTTGCTCTGCTGTCCAGGATGGGGGGGTGCAGTGGGCAGTCATGGCTCACCAGTCTCCAACTCCTCAGCTCTAATGATCCTCCTGCCGTAGCCTCCTGAGTGGCTGGGACTCTAAGTGGCACCAGGCTCACCAGACTTTTTGATTTTTCAGGTAGAGATGAGGTCTCGCTATGATGTCCAGGCTGGCCTCAAACTCCTGGGCTCAAGTGATCCTCCTGCCTCAGCCTCCCAAAGTGTTGGAATGACAGGCGTGGAACCACTGTGCCTGGCCTGTACACTTTTAAGAGGTGAATTTTTATGGCGTGTGGATCATTCCATAGAAACAAAATTAAAAGAGGAAAAAAAGGAATTTCAACCAAACAGGGATTGAGGAAAAATCAAATTACACAGGCCAGCCTCAGTGGTTCAGCCTGTAATCCCAGCACTTTGGGAAGCCAAGGCGAGTGGACTGCCTGAGCCTGTAGGTTCGAGGCCAGCCCGGGGAACTTGGCGAGACATCGTCTCTACAATAAATCAAAAATTAGCCGGGCATGGTAGTGCCTGTAGTTCCGGCTACTTGGGAGGCTGAGGCGGAAGGATTGATCTCCTGAGCCCAGCGGGTCGATGCTGGGGTGGCCGTGAGTGTGCCACCACACTCCAACCCTGGTAACGGTGTGAGACACCAACTCAAAAAAAATTAAGAGAAAAAAAAACCCAAGCAGAAACATGCCCCTTGGCGGATGGAACAGGCAACAGAGCTGTGGTGGTGCCACCTACCCTGAGAGGGTACGGAGGCCAGAGACAGCCCTGGAAACCACAGTCCAGGCCTGAGCTGAGTCGCCCGTTGCGCCCGCCCGGCCACCTGCAAGCGGGCTCCGAGCAGGCAGGGCCCCACGCGCACCCGGCAGGCACAAGGGACAGGCAGCCCCTCTGCAACCGCGCTGTTCTGGGAGCTGCCTCTCGCTCGCTGCAGAACCCCGGAGGCCGAGACCCAAGGCCTGGCATCTTCTGAGGACGTCCCCGAGGGTCTGAGGCCCCCAGGCTTGTCCTCTTCTCGGCGAAGGGCAAAGGCAGCAGAGGACGGAGAGCCACACGGAGGTGGGAGAGCCAGCGCCGGACGAGGCCGCAGTCCCCCCAGCCCTGCACCGCAAAGCACCTGTGCTCAGAGAAGTCAGCCTTTATTCCTCTCGGCGAGGCGCGTTCCGGCGCAGGCATGCACGCTTGGGACCATGGCACCGGGGCAGGGGGCACGGGCCGCCCCGGGCTGGGACAAGCCCCCGCGCACCCGGCGGCATCTCGGCGGGCGGGCCTGGCTGGCTCCCCGCGAGCTCCAGGGCGGCGCCCAGCGGCACCGGCCGTGCTGCCCGCCGTGGCCCCTGTCCGCGTCGGGCGGCTCACGGCCGCCAGGCTGTCCCGCGTCCGGCTCTGGCCCGCGGCCTCCCCACGCGAGCTGAGGCCAGGGAGGCAGGGGCCGCGGAGGCCGGGCGGAGCTCGGCGAGGGCGGCGCCCGAGGCCGCCTAG
>NW_007070683.1:67636-67954 GCF_000164805.1 Carlito syrichta | reverse complement strand
GAACGGTGGGCAGGCGACCCCGGGCAGCCTCGGCGCCTCACCTTGATCCAGGAGTGCTCCAGGCTCTGGGCGATGGTCATCCTCCTCCTGGAAGAAACCCTGGCTGGTCCCCTGCGCCTCCGGCACCGGCCTCCCTCGGGGAACGGCCAGGCCTCCCCACCATGGTGCCCACGGAGGATGAGGGCTCCCGGAACCCCGCCCTGCTCCCCCTCAGCCCGGGGGCGGTCGGGTGCTGCAGGGCGTGTGGGGCTTCCAGAAGAGGCGGCAGGGCCTGTGAACAGAGCTGGGCCTCAACCGCAGCCACAGACGCAGGCACCC
>NW_007070683.1:64641-67390 GCF_000164805.1 Carlito syrichta | reverse complement strand
GGGGAGGCCGAGAGAGCGCTGGGAGGCTGGGGGGCGGCAGGGAGGCGCAGGGAGGCCTGCGGACGGCCAAGGAGAAGCCGGCAGAGTCAGAAATGAGGGGGGACTGGGGAGGAGCAGGGAGGGCCGCTGGGGACCGGGGAAGACTCGCCACAGCTGAGGAGGACTGCGGCAGATGGGGCACCTGCCCGAGTGTGAGGAATCGGCACGGCCAGGATTCTAGATCCCTCTAAGGAAAAGGCAGGCATCTGCCTGTCCGTGAACCCGAGCAGCCCCCTCATCTGCCGGCTCCACCCGGAGGACGCGGAGCCCGCCGCCAGCGGCTGGGAGGGCCCCGGCCAGCGTACTTGGGGTCCTTGACGAGCAGCCGGCGGATGAAGTCCTTGGCCAGCTCGCTGGTGCTGCTGAAGTACTCCTCGTCGAAGTCGTAGTTCACAGCCGAGATGTTGGTCAGCGTCTCCTGCTTGGTCTCGCCCAGGAACGGGGACGCGCCGCTCAAGCTGGGGACGGGAGCTCGGTTGGGCCTCACCCCCAGCTGCCTCCCAGCCGCCCAGTCTGTCCCCCTGCGCTGGGCGAGGACGGGCCACCCGCACCCCACTGCCTCCCCGACGATGCTCCGGCTCCCCCAAAGCCCTGGACGCCCTGTGGAGAAAGCCAGGGTCTGTACAGCCACGGGGTGCCAGGCAGCTCCTGGACGCTCGGCTGTTGCCACGAGGGAGGGTAGGGACATGGCAGGACAGGCCCGGTGGACGCCACTGAGCCCAGGACCAAGGTCAACGGCCTGGTGGCGAGACGCAGCAACCATGCGACAGTGCCTGACAAAGACCATGGGACAGTGACCACGTGACACAGAACCATCTGACAAAATGACCGCGCCACACAGCAGCCAAGTGACACAGGGATCGTGCAACCCAGAACATGACAGTGACTATGTGGCACAGACCACGTAACACAGCAACCATGAAACACAATCACTGTGACACTGTGTGCAACATAGAACCGTGTGTCGTAGTGATTGGGTGACACAGAACTACGGGATAGTGACCGTGAGACAAAGAACCATGTGACACAGCAAGTCTGTGACAGATACAGCGACCACGCAACACAGCAACCACGCGACGGTGACTGCATGGCAGAGACCACGTGACACAGCAAGAGTGCAACGCAGCATCTGCGCACGCCTCCTGCTCTGGTGCTCTGAGGGGCGGGGACGCAGAACACACCAGGCAGACCCGGGCAAGGGAGCTTCCGCCAAGCAGCTGACCTCGCAAGGAATCAGGGGACAGTCTCAGGGGGAGGAGCCTGCCGGTGTCACCAAGTGCCACATGAAGACTGGATGGGGCCTGAACCAGAGAGGGGACACTGGGGAAACCCCGGGGCATGACTGCACCAGGCACGGGCATGTACCAGCCACTCCTATAACGCATCCTGCCTGCAGAACTCTCCAGAAGCCCCTGGGACCACAGCCTCACAGGATCACACATTTGTCCACAGAGCACCCGCAACAGGTCCGACCCCCGGTGTCCCCAGGACGCACACAGAAAGCCCCAGGCGGCACCACCCCGTCCAGCCCCGCCGGGAACTCACAGGATGTAGGTGATGACGCCGATGCTCCTGTGGACAGAAGGGAGGCGTGTCACTCGGCTGCCGCAGCCCCCGCTCCCAGCACAGGCACCGCCCCCCAGGGCCGCGGTCTGAATCCAAACCACAGGCAGCTAGGGGGACACAGCCCCGGCAGCGGCAGCCCTGTCTCCCTGAGGCTGCGGGCCCAACCCAGCTGCTCCACGTGAGGATGTGATACCACACGCCTCCCCAGGCCCAGCCGAGCTCAGAGTGGTCGGGCAGGGACAGGGCAGGATACAGCGGCACACTGCAGAGGCCAGGCTGGTCAGGCCGCCCCCAAGTGGGGACCTCCGTGGGTCTGAGGTGGCCTCCAGTGGTCGGCGGGCTCCGTCGACAGAGGCTCGGCCCGCAGGACAGGCTCTGCGGGACACCAGGGCGCTCTGCCGAGGCCCGGCCGGCCCTCCACAGCCAGGAGAGCCGTTCTCAGCCCATGGGCCGACCCAGGTGGAGGCAGCAGGCTGGCTCCCTCCTCACGACCCCGAGGCCCCAGGACGGGCGGAGTCCCCAGCCAGTGGGTGGGGAGGGGCACCCACGCTCACCACATGTCAGCCTCCAGGCCCAGCGGCTCGTAGTTGACGATCTCAGGGGCTGTGGGACAAGGAGGCAGCAAGTCAAGAGCTGGGATACGCTGGCTGAAGAAGGGGACAGCTAGCCTTCGTGGCCCTGCGGCCCCAGACGTGGGCTCGAGGCCTCACAGACATCGCTGCGTGGGCGCCTGGGCCCCGCAGCAGGAAGGCACCACGGCACCCCCCACAGCCCTACATCCAGCAAGCCAAGTGACGCTGGGAACAGAAGGTGACCGGGTCGTGGACATGCCCTACACTCCCAGTCACTCCAGGACAGACCTTGGCCTCACCCACAAACTTTCGCCCGACACACCCTGCGGCCTCACCCACGAACTCCAGCCCGACACACCCCACGGCCTCACCCACGAACTCCGGGGTGCCGAAAATGTTCTTGAACTCGTTCCCCGCCTCGATTTTGTGGGCGATGCCGAAGTCGATGAGCTTGATCCGAGGGTTGGGCACGTTCTTGTCCAGGAGCATGATGTTCTCGGGCTGGGGGCGGCCGGAACTCAGCAGGCGCAGACATGCCCAGGCCCCCGCGCCCGCCCGTCAGGCCCCGCCCT
>NW_007070683.1:59896-64604 GCF_000164805.1 Carlito syrichta | reverse complement strand
CCCGCCCTAACCGCCCCACGGGTCCCTCCACCCGCAGGGCCCACCTTGAGGTCGAAGTGCGCGATGCGCTTGGAGTGCAGGTAGTGCACGCCGTCCAGGATCTGCTTGAGGAACTGCGTGGCCTCGTCCTCCGTGAGCGACTCCTTCTCCGCCAGGAAGTCGAAGAGCTCGCCGCCCGACACCAGCTCCAGGATGAGCACCACGTCCGTCTTGTTCTCGAAGATGTCGTGTAGCGTGATGATGTTGGGGTGCCGGATCTCGCGCAGGATGCTCACCTCGCGCTCGATCTCCTCGCGGCTCACGCCCCGCCGGCTGGACGACAGGCGGCGCTTCTTGATGAACTTGGCCGCGTACTCCTTGCCTGTGCCCTTCTGCCGGCACTTGCGCACGATGGCGAACTGGCCGCTGCACAGGGGGGGCGAGGGCAGGTGAGGGGAGCAGCCACGAGAGCCCCCCACCCCGCCCGGGGCCAGCGCTGGGCCACGGCCGACAGCGCCAGGACGCTTGTGGCATCAAGCCCACGGAGGGCTCAAGCATCAGGGGGAGCCAGGTCAGATCACGAAAGTCCCACAGGATCAGATCGTCACCAGAGCTGGGTCAGCTCTGTAGGGAGCCGAGAAGACACCCTGAGGCCTCCTCAGTGCGAAAGGCCAGCTCAGAGCCGCAGAGCATGGCGTTTGCTTGAGGAGAGGCTGGCGGCTGGAACCTGCAGGCCGGGAGTGGAGGCTCTGCATACACTTGAACTTTCTCCACAGCGGATTTCACTTTATCATGTTTTTTATTTTTGGGGTCGGAGTTTCACTCTGTCGCCCAGGCTGAGGACAGGGGCACGCTCACGGCCATCACGGCCTCGACCTGCTAGGCTCAGGCCGACCTTCTGCTTCAGTCTTCCAAGTAGCTGGAACCACAGGTGCTACCATGCCTGGCTAATATTTTGATTTCTTGTAGAGACGAGGTCTCACCAAGTTGCCCAGGCGGGTCTCGAACCTCTAGGCTCAGGCAGTCCTTTGGCCTCTGCATCCCAAAGCACTTTATCATGTTTTAAACTGACTGCAAAAGAGCTCCATACGGGCAGAGAGAAAGACGCAGGCGTTCCGATCAGAAGACAAGAGTAAAGATGGCCGGAGGCCCACACGCTGGCGGAATGGCCACGGCACCTCAGGACATCACATGCAGGGCCCCCATGATGGCTGGCACGCCTGTTCCCAGATCTCCCCGTGAGCACCGGGAAGAGTCCACACAAAAACCAGAATGTTCTCAACCGCATGATTCATAGTCACCAAAGTGTAAATGACCCAAGCATCCATCAATACACAACAGAGCAACACAGCATGGCCGTCCACATGTGGAACACGACTCAGCCACAAAAGGGAAGGAGGCTCTGGCACAGCCACGGCAAGACCCAGACGTGAAAGGACGCACAGTGTGTGACTCCATTCCTATGAAATGTCCAAAACAGACGCGTTCACAGAGCCAGGACGTGGATTCGTAGGTGCCGGGGACTGGGGAGGGGTGGGGAGTGATGGCAGACAGGGGTGGGGTTTCCCTGGGGGGCGGCTTAGTCGGACGTTATAAGGAGCACCCGAGACTGGGAAACTTATGAAGAACAAAGGCCGCTCTGGCCACGATGCTGATGTCTGGAAACGGTGGAGACTGGGGGGCCCGGAGGCTTCAGGAGCCGTCCACCCTTCCAGATGCACAGAGACAACGTGGCCAGAGAGGAGGGGGCGCCCGGCTCCTCTTCACGACCAGGGAGGGCACTGGTCTACCCAGAGGGATCAGCCCCCACGACCCAATTAAAAGCAGTAACAACATCGACGTCGACCATTTCCCACACGCCAGGGACCCTGTGGGAAGCACCAGACACGTGGCTTCATTTTAAAATCCACGGCTTTCATGTCTCCGGTACTCCTCCAAGCTGAACTAGGGAATACAGGAGAGCAGCTCAGAGTTCCCAGGAACAGATGAGGAGACACCTGTGGCTGAACAGCGTCCCCACAACTCCCTGCTCAAGTCCAGATCCCAAAACCCAGGTTGTGACTGCTGAAGGCAAGGTGTTGGGGGGAGGGGAGGGAAGGCGAGGTCACGTGGTGGCCCAACAGCCGAGCACCCACGACAGCCAGAAGACACAGGGGAAGGCCAGGCAGGGTGGTGCAGTCGGGAGGCTGAGGCGGAAGGATCACCCGAGCCCAGCAGGTCGAGGTAGCAGTAGTTGGAACTGTGCCACTGCCCTCCAGCCTGGGTGACAGAGTGGGACTCCGACTCAAAGGAAAAAGAAGCTAACAGAATGAGCGCATGGCCTGGCACTCCTGCTCCCGGGCATTTACCCAAAGGAGAGGTGACAAGTGTGTGTTCAGGACACCCACACCCCCTGGTCACTTTGGCACTGTCACAACCGCGACATGACACGGAATCAACCTAGGCGGCTGACAACAGCCGAACAAATGAAGAAAACGCGGTCTACATGCACAAGGAACACCCTTCAGCCGCAAAAAAGATGACATTCTGTTGTCTGCAGCAGCATGGAAGCCTGGGGGATGTCCCGTGAAGGGAAGTAAGCCAGGAACAGGAAGTCAACTCCACGTGTTCTCCTCGTCTGTGAATGTTTTAGAAAGCTGATCTCATAGAAGTAAAACAGCACACAAGCCTGGCACTGTGGCTTATGCCTGTCATCCCAGCACTCTGGGAAGCTGAGGCGGGAGGATCACCTGAGCCCAGGAGGCCACTACACTCCAACCTGGGGGACAGAGTGAGACCCTGATTCAAAAAGAAAAAAAGAAACTGTCATGGTAAACTTTGCCACTTTTGCCACACCACCCCTAGCAGGAATCCGAAGCATCTCTAACAATAGAGTATGAGATGTCCCCTAGTGGGGGGAGGGTGTGCCCCCTCTTCCCTGTAAGGGAGGAAATTCCTGAAGGAGGGTGCTCAGGATCCCCAAGGAGTCTGGCCACTCTGCCTGACCACGGCTCAGTTATTTACATTCCCTTCCAGTGACATCACGGGGCGGGCCCAGGCAGCGGGGAGGCCAGCCGGCAGCAAACTCACCAAATAAGGTTTGAGGCTTCACACAAAGGGGCTGGGCCTGGCGGTGTAAGGCCCAGGGCCTCCAAGACCCAGACAGGCAGGAAGTCAGCTGTCTCCTGGGAACCCTCACTCTTTCCCACAAGAATGCAAAACAACTGGAGGGTGGGCCCAGGCAGGAGCCCCCATCCCCCCTGAAACGTGCCAGAGCTGGGAAAGCTCGCATGCCTCCCACAAAAAAGAATTAAAGTGGGGAACGGTCCTGTATGTTCCTGAGGCAGGGTCCCCCTCTGTCCCCCAGGCAGGAGCGCAGTAGACTCACCACAGCCTCAACCTCCTGGGCTCAGAGGATCCTCCCACCTCAGCCTCCCCAGTAGCTGGGACTACAGGCACGTGCCATCATACCCGGCTTTTTTTTTTTTAATGTTTCTTTTTTTTGGAGAGATGAGGTCTCACTATGTTGCCCAGGCCGATCTCAAACTCCCGGTCTCAAGCGATCCTCCTGCCTCAGCCTCCCAAAGTGATGGGATGACAGGCATGAGCCCCCTTGTCCAGCCAGAGACAGACCTTTTGAGAAGAAAAGCAGCCAATATCTCAATATCTCTTGCTCTGCCATGGTAGGTGCCGCAACTACTCGTAACTACTTATGTTTCCCTCCAAACGAAATACACGGAGTTCACGGCTGGGGCAGTCTGCCCCCAAAGCCTGAAGTTGTTCCACCAGCCCACGGCCCTGACTCACTCCTTGGGGTACGGGACTGTAAACCCAGGTAGCAGGACTGATTGCTGAGAAACCCCCAAGTGTCCCCTCCCACCTGGCAGGTCCTGCTCACCTGCCCAGCTCCTCCCCCATATCATAGTGGTCTTCCACATCCTCCTGCCGGAACGTGGCCATGGCGGCTGCCTGCTTCCAGCAGCTTCCACTCCAGAGCAAGCGCTGTCGCTGCAACTGGGGACCTCGGGGAGGTCCTGGAGTGTGACCCTGGGGGAGACAGGGAAGGAATGAAAGCAGGGTTGAGAGGCCACCCTCTGGCCAACACTCTGCTCGGAAGCTCTAAGCTCCCGGAGAGGCGCTGCATTTAGTAAGCAGGGCCTGGTCGCATGTCACCTTTTGTAGCCGCGATAACCACCCCAAGGTCAGTATCAGTCCCACGGGGCCAGCTCTGTCCCAACAAATCCCTCTAGTTACATGACTCGGATTTCCCAAGCCCCTCGGCCTGTACAAGTCACACTAGAGGTGCAGTAGCTCACACCTGTAATCCCAGTACTTTGGGAGGCCAAGGCAGGAGAATCACTTGAGGCCAAGAGTTTGAGATTAGCCTGGGCAACATAGTAAGACCCTACCTCTACCAAAAAAAAAAAAAAAAAAGGCCAGGCACAGTGGCTCATGCCTGTAATCCCAGCACTTTGAAAAGCCGAGGTGGGAGGACTGCCTGAGCCCAGGGATTCAAGACCAGCCTGGGCAACTTGGCAAGATCTCGCCTCTACAACAAACCAAAAAATTAGCTGGGCGTGGTGGCGCATGCCTGCGGTTTCAGCTACTTGGAAGTCTGAGGCGGAAGAATGGCCTGAGCCCAGCAGGCTGAGACTGCCATGGCCGGGAGCGTGTCACTGCACTTCAGCCTGGGCGACAGAGTGAGATCCCAACTAAAAAAAAAAAAAAAAGGCCAGGCCTGGCGCCGCGT
>NW_007070683.1:59353-59876 GCF_000164805.1 Carlito syrichta | reverse complement strand
TAGCCGTGCCTGTGGTCCCAGCTACTCGGGAGGCTGAGGCAGGAGGATGGCTTGAGCCCAGGAGGCCGAGGCTGCCGTGAGCTGTGATCTGGCCACCGCACTCCAGCCTGGACGACAGAGGGAGACCCTGTCTCAAAAAGCAAAGCCCAAAATGACCCTCATCAAGGAGAGCCTCCCGTTGCTTACTCCCTCCGATCCTGAATTCCCAAGAATGGAGACGACCCCGCAAGCTCCTGCAAGCCCACTTTTGCCCGCTCCCCCAGCATCCCCCTCGACCCCCGCTGACCTCCAGTGTCCGGGGGCGATTAACCTCTTCCTCCCTGGTCCGCGAGTCTAAGCCCCAACCACGGACCCCCATCCGCAAGCGGGCCCCCTCAAAGGGCCGCATCTGAGTCTCCTCTCCTCCCTCGTCCTTCACCCCCTGTGGCCCCAATCCCCGCACGAGCCCGAAATCACACCCCCGCGCTCCCCCCAAGGCCCTCCCGACCCCCGAGGCTCCAGCTCCAGCGGCCCTCGCAGGCCC
>NW_007070683.1:48408-59273 GCF_000164805.1 Carlito syrichta | reverse complement strand
GACCCGGATGCGGCCTCGCCATTGGCGGGCCGATGTACGTCCCGTGACATGACTGGCTGCCAGGGGCGCCGGTCAAGCGAACGGAAGAAGAGCCGACTTCCGGCTTCTGGACCGCCCCGCCCGCCTCTCCTCTGACCCTGGTGCTGAAGCTGCGAGAAGAGATGCCCAAAGCCTGCATCCCGCTTCCTGCCTCTTGGAGCCCGAGACGCGCGGATGCGTGGAAGCCCAACTCGAGATGAGCGCGCACGGCAGCTCCAAGAGCGGACCCCAGGTCTGCTTTAATCCAGGTGTAGTAGTTTCCTCCTCTGAAAAACGTTACCCACGTTGTAAATCCATAACCGTGCAAATGAGCCGAGCGCGGTGGCTCACGCCTGTCATCCCAGGCGAGAGCAGGGGTTCGAGACCAGCCTGGACAACACGGTGAGACCTCGTCTCTACAGATCATGGCTGAGGCACAAGGATCCCCTGAGCCCAGGAGGTCCAGGCTGCAGTGGCTGTGAGTGTGCCACTGCACTCCAGCCTGGGCGACAGAGTGAGATTACGGTTCAAACAAAATAATTGTTTCCTCTGTTTCTATGAAATCATCTAATTTTTTAAAGTATTTGACAGTCGTAGACGCCACGACACTCCAGCCTTAAATACTTCATCCCTTATATCTCTTGTAGAGACGGCGTCTCGACAACAGACACAGGACCCCGTATATTCGATTGATGTCTGTTGGCCGCCCCGACCTCATCCTCCCATTGTCACCTCCACCCCACTTTCTTCTGACCTCAAACATCTCAATCCTGCTCCCCGGGTCTTTGCATAAACGGTTCCTAAGTTCACAGCCAAATCAGCACCTTCCCCTAGAAGAATCTCTGCCTTGGACCTAAACAGCATGTTCATTCATATATATGACTTTTTTTTTTTTGGTTGGGGTCTCACTCTGTCACCCAGACTAAAGGGAATAGTATGACCACAACTCACTGCAGCCTTGACTTCCTGGGTTCAAGCCATCCTCCTGCCTCGGCCTCCCCATAAGCTGGGAATACAGGTGAAAGCCACCATGCCTGGCTAAATTTTTTTATCTTGGTTTTGTTTTTTGAGTAGAGGTCTGGCACCCAACCTGGAGTGTAGTGGTACATTCACAGCCACCGCAGCTTCAACCTGCTGGGCTCAGGCCATCCTCCTGCCTCCATTTTCCAAGTAGCTAGAACTAGGCGTGGTAGCCCGCGCCTGGCCAATTTTTTTGGTTGATTGTAGAGGTGATGTCCCGCCGAGTGGCCCAGGCTGTTGTCAAACCTCTGGGCTCACTCAGGCCATTCTCTTGCCTCCACCTCCCAAAGTGCTGGGATTACAGGTGTGAACCACTGCACCCAGCTTTAGTTTTTGTAGGGATGAGGTCTCACTATGTTGCCTAGGCTAGTCTGGAACTCAAGCAATCCTCTTGTCTCAGCCTCTCTAAGTAGTCCATGCCCAGCCCTAATGGCATTTTATACTGGCTTACCTTTCCAAAGAAACTCTTCTAAAATTCCTTCATGTTTACTAGTCAATATAGATTAACCCTTTGTACTTGGATGTCCCCTCTGAGGGGATACATAAATCAACAAATCACTCAGTACACCCTCTCAGGGAACATAGATTGCTGGGAACATAGATTACAGGACCAACTTAGGCCAGCGCAAATTTTTCAAAACTGTGTTCCTTGAAGTCTTCCAAATTGCAGAAAAACGCACTGAAGATGGAACATATACAGAAATATGTTAAATACTTCAAGCAAGTCGGATAATAAATTACATATTAACAGCCGGGCTCGGTGGCTCAGCCTGTAGTACCGTGCTTTGGGAGGCTGAGGTGAGTGAATTGCCTGAGCCCGCGGGTTCGAGACCCGCCTGGGCAACTTGGCGAGACCTCATCTCTACAATAATCAAAAAACTAGCCGGGCGTGGTATCGCGCGCCTGTAGTTCCAGCTCCTTGGAAGGCTGAGGCGGAAGGATCGCCAGAGCCCAGCAGGTCCAGGCTGCGGTGGCCGGGAGTGGCTACCGCATTCCAGCCTGGGTGACAGAGTGAGACTCCAACTCAAAAAAAAAAAAAAAAAAATTACATATTAACATGGGAGGAAGAAAACGAGCCTTCATTGTCTGCTCGAATGGAAAAACACCAGAAGACAACAAACCAATTACTATCACACACACCGTTGAACCTGCTACGCGTGCTGGGGACTTTGACACGTTACGTTAGAAAAACATGAAATTTTGACTTGTCATAAATCAGTTCCTCAATGTCGAAAACTCAACTATAAACCAAATGTCACAATAAACTAACTGGCTTAATTGCCATACCATTTTAAATGAAGGGATTTGCCTTTCAGTTTTGGAAAAAGGTGCACTTGCGTTGCTGATAGGTGACCCAAGAGATGTTGCCACAGAATATGATCCTCTTTATTGAAAACAGAAAACAGACCAAGTTGCCCTCTATGCTTTGATCGCTAGGAAGCACAGCCCAACTCAACCACTGAAAGCCACCCTTCAGGGCAGGCCCACTGCTCCCCGCCAACCGCCAAGGCCATACCAACCCACCAACCCACCTGCCTTAGAGAACCAAGCTGGTGAGCAAGAGTAGAATCTACCAGAACCTGCAGCTACCAAGACCTCTTCTCATTTTGGAAACTAGGTGAGGCCTCCGCCACACTTGAGGTGCCATGTTCAGAACCAGGGGGCTCCCAGCACGCTTCTCAAAACAGAGGTGTTCACGGCGTACTGATGGGACAGAAGCTGAGTACACCAGTATCTGAGAGGGCTGCCTAGGCCCACCACGTCCAACCCCCCAGTTCCCCTCTAGTTAAGTCCAACTATCAAAACATATTAAGGCTGGGCTTGGTGCCTCAGCCTGTAATCCCAGCACTTTGTAAGCCTGTGGGTTCGAGACCAGCCTGGGCTGACTTAGCGAGACCTGTACTACTATAAATCAAGAATTAGCGGGGCATGGTAGTGAACGTCTATAGTTGCGGCCACTTAAAATGTTGAAGTGGAAGGGTCGGTGGAGCCCAGCAGTCAACGCTGGGATAGCCTTGAGCATGCCATGGCACTCCAGCAGGGGCAACAGAGGCTCCAACTCAAAAGAAAAAACGTGGCAGCGCGTGCCTGTAATTCCAGCTACTTGGAAGACTGAGGCGGAAGGATCGCCAGAGCCCAGCAGGCCGAGGCTGCGGTGGGTGGCTGGGAATGGCCACTGCACTCCAGGTCTGGGCGACAGAGTGAGACTGCAACTCAAAAAAATAAAAAATTTAAAAATACTAAAATCGGCCCAAGGCAACCTCTTCAGATCCCCTCCCACTGTGGGAGCTTTTCTGTCCACTCAAATCCTTTCGAGGGAAGGAAAAAAAAAAGGCCCGGTGAGGCGGCTCACAGCTGTGAGCCCAGCACTCAGGGAGGATTGCAGGAGTTCAAGACCAGCCCGGACAACATAGCAAGAATCAAAACAAGTGAGGTGGCACACAGCTCTAGTCCCAACTTCTTGGGGAAGGGGTAGGGATAAGGCGAAAGGACTACCTGAACCCAGAAGACTGAGGCAACAGTGAACCGTCATCCAGCCACTGCACTCCAGCCTGGGCAACAGTGAGACTTTTGACTCAAAATTTTTTTTTTCTGAGTTGGAGTCTCACTGTTGCTCCGACTGGAGTGCAGTGGCCACTTCCGGCCACCGCAGCCTCAACCTGCTGGGCTCCGGCGATCCTTCCACATAGCTGGAACTACAGGCTCATTTTGATTTATTGTGGAGATGAGGTCTTGCCAAGTTGCCAGGCAGGTCTCGAACCCGCGGGCTCAGGCAATCCACAAACCTCAGCCTCTCAAAGGCACGGGATTACAGGCTGAGCCACCAAGTTCGGCTTGACTCAAATTTTAAAAATGCATTAAAGATCACATGAAATTTCAGCAACCCAGTTCCTCTGCACAGCAGACATACAAAGTCCCACCATTCCAGAATATTCCAGGAAGCAGCACTGGGTACTGACGCAGTCCGAGACGGCATCTGACACCTGCCCTCTCCCCATCAAGAGCAGTGTGGTCAGCACGAGCCCAGCAGGGACAGCCCTAGTCCCCTGCAAAGACACCATGACAACGAAGGGAATGTGGTCACCACCATGCCGAATTTATTATTCCAATGGCACGAATACAGTGGAGGTGCTGATGGTGACCCAGCACAGGACTGGCTTCCTGTCTTCTAGAAAGGTCTGCCCGCTTGCTCCTTCCCCTTACTGGGGCAAAAGCCACCACGGGCCATGTACCCAAATAAACCTCTTGATGCATTTATTTTAACTTTTTGGACATCTGAGTTTCCCGCTGAAGAAATGGCAAAGAACTGGGTGTCCCACCCGCCTCCCCCTCCCCTCGGCCCAAGGAGTCCCTGCAGAGAGGGTATTTCTGCGGCCTCTGGAATCTGGAAATAAATATCGAACGATGGCACCGAGTGCCAGGTGGGCCCTGGCGCTCGGTGGCCCAGGCCCCCAGGTGGGGATGGCGGTGTCGGGACAGTCTCGCAGCGTCGTCCGAGAATGCGAGGATGCGGTGCTGTGGTCGAGCCGGGGCGGGCGCCATGTTCCCAGGCGGCAGCGCCAAGGGCGCCTACAATTTGTCCAGGAAGTTGTCCAGTGCGGGGATGCCCTCCTTCAGGCCCTTGCGTTTGCGGGTATCAGCCACCACCTGGCTGGGGCGGCTGCTGTTGTCAAAGGGGTCTCCGGGAAGGATCTGCCAGTGGTCGAACACACACTGGGGGAAGGCTTGGCCGCCCGTGTTGGACCTCAGATCGGCGGTGAAGCCTGCGGCAGAGTGGGGAGTTCAGGGGGCTGCCCGAGCCAGAGCCCAGGACAGCCCTTGGCTGCCAGAGTCCTGGCTGGCCTCTCGGCCGTCCCATGGTGCCTGCTGAGTGCAAAACAGTGGCCGAGACTAAGCCACGCCCAGGTCACTTGGCCTAAAACCAGCACCTCACAAGGGTGCATCCAAAGGTCTGGCCCCGGCAGCAGCCACTGCTCGCTGACTCCAACCCCGAGCTCCAGCCTGAAGCTTCTACCTCGAGTGAACACAGGAACGGGGCTCCCAGGAGCGAGGGCCCAGGGCCACTTCGCACCGCGTTGTCCACCCATCAATCCCACCATGAGTCCTGGTCCTGCCGAGGGGACTGACACAGGCTTGCCGGGCCCTGGGGGTCCAAAGGCCGGGCAGGCAGGCACTCACCAAAGGACTCGTTGACAGGCAAGTAGGCCTTGACGACAAACATGGGGGTGCCGGCCACCTGGGACTCCTCGAAGACGTGGCCCCGCTTTCTGTTCAGGACACCGTAGATGCCACCCACCACCTGCTCTGGACACTGGGGGAGAAGAGAAAGGCTCTAGCGCCCGTGAGCGGGAACGGCAGGGCAAACAGCGGCGGGTAGGACAGTAGGGGTGCAGCAGAAGGCCTCACCTGGATCTCCACCAGGTAGATGGGCTCCATGAGACGCGGCTGTGCCGTGAGCACACTGGCATAAAGGCAGCGCCTGGCCGTGGGGATGATCTGGCCACCCCCGCGGTGGATGGCATCGGCGTGCAGGGTCACGTCGTGCACGTCGAAGCGCACGCCCCGCATGTTCTCCTCACACAGCGCGCCCTGCAGAGAAGGGACATCAGAAGGACCGGCCTTCAGGGCCCAGGGCACCTGGCGTCCTGCCCACCTTCAGGCCCAGGTTCCCCGACAGCAAGCCCCGCCCGGAAACGGAGGGGACAGGTGCCCGCGAGCGAGCTGCCTCTGGGCCTGGCGCCACACTCGCCTCCTTGGTGGCCCACTGGAAGCCGGCCACCACGCTGTCCTTGATCTCGTTGAGGTACTGCACGCCCTTGGTGATGTCGGCGAGGACGTTGGGCCCGGCGCCATCAGGCCCGAAGCACCAGATCTTGCGGGCCTCGGCCACGTCCCACTCGTACTTCTCGGCCAGGTAGCGCGCCCGCTGCTTGAGCTCCTGGCGAGCCGACACCTCGCCCTTGTCGATGTCCTCGGCCAGGCCGTCAGGGAAGGGCCGCGCCTTCATGTACAGGCGGTTGTGCTTGTTGGGGGACTTGGACAGGCAGAGCACATTGGACTCCTCGCTCACGGTCTCGCGGTACGACACCACCGGGTCGGATTTCTGCAGGAGTACGGAGGCCCACGATGACCACGGCGGAGGGGTGCAGCAAACATGCGGGCTGCTCCACCCCTGCCACAGACACCTCCTCCTAGGAACTCAGCACCGCCTGAGTCCACTGGAGCTCGCTGTCACCCTGAAGACAGCGGGGACAGACTTCCCACCACTCGACAGACCCCACTCCGAGGGGAGGAGACCCAGCTCCCCAGGGACCGAACGGAGAACGCCGCCGGCGGCCTGGGGCTGCACGCACCTTGATGGGGATGCAGGCGTGGTCCTCCTCCAGGTCCTTCAGGCAGATCTCCAGGTGCAGCTCGCCGGCGCCCGCGATGATGTGCTCGCCTGACTCCTCGATGATGCACTGCAGAGAAGCGTGTCACGCTCGCGAGACCAGGCGGGACACGCAGACCCTGGGGGGTCTGGCAGGGGAAGCAGGTCCGAGCCGCCCCCAGGCTCCCAAGACCAGGCTTCGGAGGAGCGCACCACAACCTGGGTCCCCAGAGGCAGCACGGACCCCACTGAAAAAGCCCAGGAGCTGCCACTTCCCACTGAGCTCGGGAACCCGGAGCCTGGGACCCGAGCAGAAAACCCCCACCGCAGGGCAGCTCCCCACAGCTGGAAGCCCTTCCGCGAGGCGTCACCCGACCTCAGGACCGCCACCCCGCTCACCTGCACCATGGGGTCGGACTTGGCCAGCCGCTTCAGCCCCTCCACCAGCTTGGGCAGGTCGGCCGGGTTCTTGGCCTCCACGGCAACCCTGACGACAGGGCTGACGCTGAACTTCATGACCCGCATGTTGTGGGCGTGCTCGAAGGTGGTGATGGTGCCTGTCTTCACCAGGAACTGGTCCACACCCACCAGGCCCACGATGTTCCCGCAAGGCACATCCTCGATGGGCTCCACGTAGCGGCCCATCATCAGGATTGTTCTAGGGAGGCAAGGGCATCCGTGGCCAGTGGGGTTCCCACAGACCACAAGGGGGCCACGGCAGGGACGTGCCAGAGCCCCAGCAGAGGCCCGATCCCGAGGAGGAGGAGGACGAAGACCTATTCTCCCCATTGAGCCCTGACTGCGCGGGACCGCACGAGACAGGTCACCTCGGGAGTCACTGGGCCCTGGAGACCAGGCACGCTCGTCTCCCACTGAGCGCCGGCCACGGGGCTCAGAGTGCCCACACCCCACTTCCCAGGGTCCCTCGGCTTCTCCAAGGCTCTCCCCATCCTGAGGGCAGCGGCCATGTGCTCCCAGGTGTCCCCGTGGCCCCGCACCTCCCAGGCGGCCCTGCTCACCTCTGGATTGGCTTCAGGTAGAGGTCCTCCTTCTTCCCGGGCGTGTAGTTGGGCCCCATGATGCGGACCTTCAGGCCGGTGGACACCAGCCCCGAGAAGACCCGCCCGAAGGCGTAGAAGCGCCCTTTGTCAGAGGTGGGCACCATTTTAGAAATGTACATCATGAGGGGGCCTTTGGGGTCACAGTTTTTAATGCCTACGAAAGAGAAGTCCGTGAAGGGCAGGTACTGACTCCCCTGCAGCTCACCCTCCAGATCTCCGGCCCACACCGCGGCCACGGTGGTTGCCACACACGGCAACGACCCCGTCCCACGCACCCATGGCTGCCTCGTCGTCCGGGGGCCCCTCGTACAGGAGCTCGCAGCGATACTTCTGGGCCGTGACGGGCGAGGGCAGGTGGATGGTGATCATCTGCAGCAGCGCGTCCCCAGCGGGCAGCCAGCGGCGCATCACGGCCTGCAGGAGACAGGACCCGCCGGGCGTCACGCAGGACTGGGGACCCCCGGACCTGCCACCTAGGGAGCTCCCGCTGCCTCTGCGAGCCCTGCCCCTTCTAAACGTGGGTGGAGGCAGCCTGCCAGCTGCGTACACCCCTGCCTCCTGCCCCTTCCACCCCTGCCTCCTGCCCCAGAAGGGGCTGTGTGCGACACGTTGTCCACAGAGCCCAGAGCTGGCCAGGGCGCGAGGAAGGAGGGCCTGCAGCCGCCCCCCAACTTAGCCCTCTGAACCCAGAGGCGTGAACGCGCCCCTCCCGGCCTGGGGGGCGGCTGGGACAGGCAGCGGAGGGAGGCCGCACCTTCAGCAGGGGTTTGCCTTCTTTGTCCTTGTCCTCACTATCCAGCTTGATGTCCAGCTTCTCGATCAGCTTTGCTGTCTCTTCTCTCTTGAAGTTCATGATCGCATCAAACACCTACGTTCACACCAGGGCGAGAAGGTCACGTGGAAGCAGCTGCCAGGCTGACCCGCGTACCCAAGGCCTGACTCCACAGAGCACACCCCGAGAGCACCTCACAGCAGGCCCAAACGAAGCCCTGCCTCACAGGCACGGGGACAAGCTTCAACCCACAAGCTCTTCTCACTCAGCTGCCCCCAAACCACCACCTTCCCTCTGGCACCCACCCTCCCAGCAGGGGCAGACCCCTGGTCCTCAACGTGGACCTGAAGAGATCAGTCCCGGCCGCAGCTGCGGCCCTCACCGACCCGAGGGCTGACGGCAGAGCTCGAGGTCCCCCGGCGGCAGCCACGAGGCCCGAGGGCCCCTTCCCATCACCACACACAGCCCGGCGGTGCCCACCCGCCGGCCACGGCACCAGGGTCCTCACCTTGAAGATGGGGTCCAGGATGAGCTGGCAGAACGTCCGAGGCAGCTTCTTCCCGTCAGGGCTGGTGGCTGACTTGCTGAACTTGCCGTTGGTGGGGTCAAAGTACCTGGAAGGGAAGGAAGGCCCGGCCCGGCCGGTTAGGGACTCTGGGGCGACCTGGTGGTCTGTCCAGGGACACGCCTGGGCAGAAGGGCTCCAGCCCCATCGTGCCCCGTTGCGGCGGGGTGCCTTCCTGGTCCTCCGCGGCCGCAGGCTCACCTGTCGCCCCACAGCTTCTTCATCATGTCCTCCACTTTCTTGGCCCGCTCGGCCGGCCCCAGCTGACCCTCGCCCTTGGCGGCAAACTTGGCCACGTACATCTCCGCGAACTGCTTCAGGGTGAACGCCCACCCGTGGAGGCCAGAGCCAAAGCCCACGGTACCCAGAACGGGGTCGATCTGCGGAGAAGAGGCAGAGTGGACAGCGTGAGCGGGGGTCAGGCAGAGCTGGCAGCACGGCCGGGCACCGCGGGGCTCAGACAGGCGGTTTCTTCAGCAGACATCAGGTCAAAGTGAAGAAGCACAGGTCATCACGTGCGCGGGCCGGCCCCGCCTCAGCCCCTCCAGCACCCAGGTGGAGGGGTCCCAGCTACGCAGGCCACCCCACGGCCGAGGGCTGGGGCGGGTTTGTTGGAACACCCTGGCCCCGCCAGCGTGAGTGGGGGAAGGCAAAGACGACCTGCAAAGCCCCGGCCCGAGGACAGGCCCTGGCCAAACCACCCGGCCCGCGCACCATGATGTTGCCCATGGGGCCGCCCTCGCCCTCGCCGTAGGTGGAGATGATGACGTTCACGTTCTCCACGATGCGCTGGCAGGTGCGGTACAGCCCCTCCGGCTCCAGCTGCAGCTCCAGCAGGGCGCGGTCCATCTTGTTCATCATCAGCACCGGCTTGATGCGCTCGGCGATGGCCTGCCGCAGCACCGTCTCCGTCTGCACGCACACGCCCGACACGCAGTCCACCACCACCAGGGCGCCGTCGGTGACACGCAGGGCGGCCGTCACCTCCGAGGAGAAGTCCACGTGCCCGGGAGAGTCGATGAGGTTGATGAGAAAGCCCGAGCCGTCCTTGCTCTGCTTGATGAAGTTCAAGTCGTTCTCAGAGAGCTCGTAGAAGAGCGAGATGGCGCTGGGCGAGAGAGGGCGCGTCAGCAGCCGGGAGCCCCACCTGGCTCCCGGGAGGCCGCCGACACCCGCCTTCCCGGGCTCCGCCCTCCCAGGGCTACTCATGCCCGGGAGACACAGACTCCCCCAAGGGAGCAAGGTCCACCCTCGCCCGGTCACCCAGGAGCGCCGGCGCCAGCCCCCTCCTTGGCTCAAGGACGACGACATCCATCGGACTCCGAAAACCCTGTGACCAGGGGGGCCTGAACAGCAGAAACTACTGCCACCCTCCTTCGTGGCTTCTGTTCCCAGTCCCAGAATAAACCCCACTGAAGGCCTCCCAAAGCCAGCCACTAAAACACTCGACAGTCACTGTCCCTGCGTTCACCCTTGCTCACTTCACCCTGCTGACACCTGGGACCAGGAAATCGTCATCGGAACAATCCCCCGCGATACCCCAGAGACAACTGACGGCTCCCATCCCAGAGATGACATGACCAAGCGTGTGTGGGGACGAAACAGTCCTGCCTCACCCCCTCCGGACCCCAGCTCCCAATCCTCCTCGCTGGGGGGCCCTCACCCCCCCTGCAGCTCGGGCCGAGGCCCCCAGCCAGTGTCCCTGGCCTGCCCAGGCCCCGAGGGTGCCCGCTCACGTCGACTTGATGGTGATGCACCGCTCCTGCTCGTCCTTCCGGGTGTCGGTGAAACGCGTCTCCCCGGCGCGGGCGGAGGCGATGATGCCAGCCTTGCACACCAGGGAGTCCGTCAGCGTGGACTTGCCGTGGTCCACGTGGGCGATGACGGACATGTTCCGGATGTTGGCCTTCTTGTCCATAATGGCCCGGATCTGGTCTACCGTGAAGTTCACCTGGGGGCGGGAGGTGGGGTCAGCCGGATTCCGGGAACCGCTCTGGCTCAGAGCGACCGGTCGATGGAACCGCCAGGCCAGGGGCCAGGAGGGGACACGCTGGGGGG
>NW_007070683.1:44944-48388 GCF_000164805.1 Carlito syrichta | reverse complement strand
CCCGCGGGGGGGGGGGGAGGCCCCCAAGCCCACGCAATCTTGCCAGCCTGGAGACCTCTTAGGAAGCACCCCTCCCACCCTCCTCCGCAGAGCTGTCACCGGGACCGACAGCCCAAAAAGACAACCGGAGAGTAAGACACAGGACGACAACAGGTTTTCTGAAGCCAAGTATGACATCCAGGAGCACGGAAAGTCAGACGTGGGGAGGATGGAGGTTTCCAGAAATACCTTCCCTTGTCGCCGTGGCCCTTCCCCTGACCAGGAAGACTTCAAGCGCAAGGTGACCCCCTACCTCGGCAAACACACAGGGCCACCCCCCGCGGGATCGAACGGCCCGGACACGCCAGGCGACACCGCGTGGCTCCAACAGCTGCTGGGACTCAGGACGAGGAGGCAGGCCGGGACGCCCCAGCTCCAGGAGGCGGCGTTTGTTGGGGGGAAGCTGAGCTTCGCGGGGGCCACAGTCGTGGCTTTGCCGTCTCCCTGGCGCCCACGGCCCCGGCAGAAAACCGAGCGCCAACTCGCGCCCCGCGGGTTACGTAAGGCGTCTCCCCGTCTCCCCGTCTCCGCCGCGGTCCCCGCCACGTCGGCGCCTGCCACATCATCGCACCCCACCCCCATCCCCGCCGGCACCCCGGTGGCGGCCCAGCCCGCGCTCCCGCAGGGCGGCGACGTCCCCGGAAGCGAAGAAAGAGCTCGGGGCACAGCGCGGCGCGCAGACATGGCGGCGGCCGCAGCCCCAGCCCCGACCCCGCCAACCCCGTCGCCGCCATGTCTCCACCCAGCCTGGGTTACTACAGCGTCCCAGGCCCGACGGCGCCGGCCTCGCGGAAGACCCGCCGCAGTTCTGAGACACGAACGGAAGAGGGCTGCTCACCATGGTGGCGGATGGCAGTGGATTCTCCCCGAGTAGAACCAAATGAGGCGAGCCGCGCCGACGATGGCGGCGACGACGGCGGAAGAGGACGCTGACGTCAACAGCCGGCCTTTTATAGGCGGACGCCGGTTGGGCGGGTCATATGACTGCGTTGCGGGGGCGGGGCGAAGAGACGCCGAGCGCATGCGCACGGACACGCTTCTCTTGTTAACTCATTGGGCGCCGGCGCGGCCGCTGTGGGCGTTGGGGTTGGCGTCTCTGGGGCGGTGGTCGTCGCCAAAGTGGGGCCACGTCTCGAGGGTGCAAAGAGCCCCGTTTTAGCCGCGATAAGTAATCACAGCAACCATATTAGCTTGCAAAATGCTAGGTGAACAGGGTCTGTGGATGCTACCTAAGTCAATTTCCTGCTGTTGGCGTTGTTATGTAAGATGATACTCCTGGGAGAAACTGAGGGAACCGAAGCCCGCGATCTCTCTGTGCTGTTTTTGCAACTCCTTTCAAAATTAAAAAAAAACTTTTTTGAAAGCAGGTATTGGCTGTACGCGGTGACCCACGCCTGTCATTCCAGCACTTTTGGAGGCCGAGGCAGGAGGATCGTTTGAGCCCAGGAGTTCGACAGCGAGACCTCATTTTTACCAAAAAAAAAAAAAAAAAAAAAAATCCAAAACTTGTCCGGGCGTGGTGGCATGCACCTGTAGTCCCAGCTACTCAAGAGGCCCAGGAGGGAGGCTCGCCTGAACTCAGCAGGTGGAGGCTGTGGTGGCCATGAGCGTGGGTGGCACCACCCTCCAGCCGGGATGACAGAGTGAGACTGGAATTAAAAAAACAAAACAAAACAAAAAAACCCACAAAACATAAAAAGCAGGTGGCCAGGCAAGGTGGCTCAGTCTGTAATCCCAGCACTTAGGGGGACCGAGGCAAGGGAATTGCCTGAACCCAGCCTGTTCGAGACCAGCCTGACAAACTTGGTGAAACCTTGTCTCTACCATAAATCACAAAAATTAGCCAGGCGTGGTGGCACGCGTCTGTCATTCCAGCTCCTTGGAAGGCTGAGGCAGAAGGATCGTCTGATCCCAGCAGGTCGAGGCTGCAGTGGCCGTGAGCGTGCCCCTGTCCTCCAGCCTGGACGACAGGAGTGAGAATCCAACTCAAAAAAAATAAAGCAGGTATTGGTCTTTTTTTTTATTACCCCACAAATATATACTGAGCGCCTACTACATACTAGGCAGGGTCACAGGTTGTGGCTACAACGGTGAGCAAAGCTCCTTTCCAGCTGCACGCTGCGTTTTCTTACACCACCTACTAGGTTGTCCCTGTGCCTCAGTTTCCTTGTCTGTCAACGTGGAGGAGAATCAGCCCTACCTCATCATTTCCAAGAGAGCAACGTGAACCAAATACGTGTCAGGGGATTAGCGCCGCACCTGACACTCAGTGCCCCACACACGTTCGCTATTTTAATGAGCTCTCCCTGCTATGAATAAAGCGGCTATTTATTCTAGGGACCGGTTGGCCGTGTCTCGGGCACCCGGGCTAAGCACTTTCCTCCCGCATTCTCATTTTCTGATTCATTTTTCTCTCCAGGAGGAGGCGCAGGAAGACCGTGGAGTCCCATTCGTGTCCTAATGTGACCCTAAGAAACAGTGGAATGCATGGCGTATCTTCGGCTCCAGGGAATAAAGACACGGGGGGTTCAGTGGCGAATCTTGATTCTGGACTGAGAGCCCAGATGACTGCTTAGCACACAGTAGGCGCTCAGTATTTCTTGCCTCCACGAGTGATGAGCAAATGAACCCCCTGGGGGACATCACTCCCTAACCCCCCTCTGTAAAAAGAGATCAGGACTGAAATGCTTTTCCAGGGCTGGGAGAGGGGGAGAAGAGAGTTCCCAAAAAGCCATGCGGATTCCAGCCGGGGCTCTAAAATAAGCCCGAACACGCCTCTACCCACTCTCTCTCCCTCCCTCCCCTCCCCCAGGGCTCCATGCAGTTTGCTCTGCAAAGGACTGTCAGCCCTGCTTTCATTGCATCATTGATTGCCATCACGACTTAATGCGGGTGGGGGGGGTGGAGGCAGGGAGGATTGGATCCATAAACACGTGTTTGGAAGACAAAGGCTCAGACCCGCAGAGGACGTGGCAGGGAGCAGAGGTCACTGCCTCTGGTCTTTAGATACCTGCAGCCCAGCTGGATGTGCTTTATGTTAATTTCTGCATGTGAGGAACGCATTTTCAGCAGATGGGTATCTGGTTTCCCACGTATCTATTTTTCTTTTTTTTTTTTTTGGTAGAGATAAGGCCCTTGGGATGTTGCCCAGGCTGTTCTCAAGCTCATGGTCTTCCACGTGATCCTCTTGTCTCAGCCTCCCAAAGTACTGGGATGACAGGCGTGAGCCACCATGCCCAGCAAGGGTTCATTCTTAATACTTATTTTATTTATTTATTTACTTATTTATTTATTTAATTTTTTTTGTTTGTTTTGAGTTGGAGTCTCACTCTGTCGCCCAGACTGGAGTGCAGTGGCCGCTCCCGGCCACCGCAGCCTCGACCTACTGGGCTCCGGTGATCCTCC
>NW_007070683.1:43003-44924 GCF_000164805.1 Carlito syrichta | reverse complement strand
CCACTCACCTCAGCCTCCCAAAGGCACGGGGTTACAGGCTGAGCCACCGAGCCTGGCTGGTTTCACATTCTTAATACTTACTTTATTTATTTTTATTTTTTTAAAGTCGAAGTCTTTTTTTTTTTTTTTTTTTTGAGTTGGAGTCTCACTCTTTTGCCCAGGCTGGAGGGCAGTGGCACACTCCTGGCCACAGCAACCTCAACCTGCTGGGCTCAGGTGATCCTTCTATCTCAGCCTTCCAAGTAGCTGGAACCACAGGCATGGTTCCACTACACTCGGCTAATTTTTTGATTTCTCGTAGAGACGGGGGTCTGGTCAAGTTACCCAAGGCTGGTCTCGAACCTGTGGGCTGAGGCAATTCTCTCGTCTCCCAAAGTGCTGGGATGGCACACATGTACCACCACACACGACCTTAATACTTATTTTTATTTTTTAATTTTTTTTTTTGAGTTGGAGTCTCACTCTTTTGCCCAGGCTGGAGGGCAGTGGCACACTCCTGGCCACTGCAGCCCCGACCTGCTGGGCTCCGGCGATCCTTCCGCCTCAGCCTTCCGAGTAGCCGGAACTACAGGCGCGCGCTACCACGCCTGGCTAGTTTTTGATTTATGTAGAGATGAGGGCTCGCCAAGTTGCCCAGGCGGGTCTCGAACCTGCAGGCTCAGGCAATCCACTCACCTCAGCCTCCCAAAGCTCGGGATTACAGGCTGAGCCACTGAGCCCGGCTAATACTTATTTTTAAAAGACCGGACGTGGTGGGTTGCGCCTGTCATCCCAGCACTTTGGGAGGCCGAGGCAGGAGGATTGCTTGAGCCCAAGAGTTCGAATCCTGACTGGGCCACAGAGCGAGCCTTCACCTCGTCTCTACAAAACAACAACAATAATAATTTCTTAAAAAATCTTTAAATGCACCCAACTGTGCGTTGGGCTCCCTAATAGGCATTACGCCTATTTCGTCCTTGCAACGTTTCAGAGATGTAGTGAGGTTTTCACTCAAAGACGCGGTTGATTTTGCTCCCCAGGGAAGACTTTGGCTGCTAGTGCAAAAAATTCTAATGGCATGTCTGTAACCGAGGAAGGAGTTTAAGGAAAAGCGGGAAAGTGTAAGTCCTCTGCAGCCAGGTCTGCTGGAATAAATACAGGAATAAGCACAGACTTGGTTTAAAGGGTGGGGAATAGGGAAAAAAAAAAAAATCCATAAATAGGGCCACCAAAAAAAAAAAAAAAAAAAGCCGCTGCAGGCAGGCTCCATTGCGCATGCGCTCGCTGCGGCGCAGTTAGGGAGCGCGGAGACTCGGCAGCGGCCCCTGCTGACCAGCGGTCGCCACTGCAGGCCCCTCGGCTTGGCCTTGGGATGGAATTTGACCGAGCGCGTCCTAGGATTAATTCGCTTGATCCTGCCCACACGCTGGGCTTTGAGCGGGCTCCTTCACCCCCGGGGAAACTGAGACTCAGAGAAGTCAAGTCGTCGGCCCACATCACACAGCCGGGAAAGGGAGGAGCCAGGAGAGGGGGCATGGTTGAAGGAACAAGCGAAACGCCCCCACAACTATTTCTCCTACTGCTGATGTCCCAGATGAAATCCAGACTTGACCCCATGGAGCCCGGGCTCCTGGGTTAAAATTCTGGTTCTGCCCTCACTGGTTGTGTGGCCTTGGACAAGTGACTTGCGCTGTCTGGACCTCAGGTGCTGCACGTAAAATCGCTGAATAGTAAACAGAACCTTAGGTCCCGTGTAGGTGGCTCAGCCTGTCAGCCCAGCACTTTGGGAGGCCGAGGTGAGAGGACTGCCTGAGCCCCGGGTTCAAGACCATCCAGGGCAAATGGGCAAGACCTTGTCTCTATATAAATCCAAAAAATTAGGCGGGTGTGGTGGTGCACACCTGGGGTTCCGGCTACTTGGATGGCTAAGGCGGAAGGACCG
>NW_007070683.1:41441-42419 GCF_000164805.1 Carlito syrichta | reverse complement strand
GCACACCTGTAGTTCCAGCTACTCGGAAGGTTGAGGCGGAAGGATCGTCGGAGCCCAGCAGGTCGAGACTGCGGTGGCCAGGAGTGGCCACTGCACTCCAGTCTGGGCGACAGAGTGAGACTCCGACTCAAAAAAAAAAAAAAAAAAAGAAAAAAAAGTTTTCTCCTAGGTCAGGCATGGTGGCTCACACCTGTAACCCCAGAAATGTGGGAGGCCAAAGCTTGAAGGGTTATTTGAGGCCAGGAGATGGACGCCAACCTGGGCAAGATATGGACATCCCCCATCACTATTTCTAAAAGAGAGAAAAAAGTTTGCCTCTGTTGTAGACTGAATTGTGCTTCTCCAAAACTTTTACGTTGTAATCTTCACCCAGTACCCAAGAACGCAACTGTACTTGATAGGTTTTTTGGTTTTTTGAGTCAGGGTCTTCCTCTGTTGCCCAGGCTGGAAGGCAGTAGCACAATCACGGTTTACTGCAGCCTCGACCTCCTGGCCTCAACCGATCCTCCTGCTCCAGCCTCCAGAGTAGCTGGGACTACAGGTGGCACCACGAACTAGAGATGAGTTCTCTCTCTGTTGCGGGCCTTGAACTCCTGGACTCAAGCGATCCTCCCACCTCGGCCTCCCAAAGTGCTAGCATTATAGCCTTGAGCCACTGCACCCGGCCATGAAGATGGGGCTTGGGAGTTTTTAAGGTGGTAACTAAGTTAAACAAGGTGACCACTGCCATGCACTAAGGAAGGAGACCTCAGAAGAAACCAACCCTGCCCAGCTAGACCCTGGACTTCCAACTCTTCAAAACGGTGAATAATATCTATTGTTGAAGCCACCCAGTCTGGATACTTTATTATGGCAGTCCCTGTAAACTGATACAGCTCCCATCACGGGATAAAAATATGAGATGCGGGCCAGGCTCGGTGGCTCAGCCTGTCATCCCAGCACTTTGGGAGGCCGAGGCGAGTGGATTGCCTGACCCCG
>NW_007070683.1:35345-41217 GCF_000164805.1 Carlito syrichta | reverse complement strand
CAAAAAAAAAAAAAAAAAAAAAAATACAAGATGCAGCCAAGCACAGTGGCTCACAACTGTAATCCTAGCACTTTGGAAGGCCAAGGCGGGAGGATTGCTTGAGCCCCGGAGTTGGAGACCAGCCTGGGCAACATAGCATGAACTCATCTCTGCAAAAAAATACACAAATTGGCCAGATGTGGTGGCGCCTGTAGTCCCAGCTACTTGGGAGGCTGGGACAGGAGGATCGCCTGAGCCCAAAAGGTGGAAGCTGTAGTCGGCCACGATCGTGTCACTGTACTCCAGCTTGGATGACAGAGTGATACCCTACCTCAAAAAAAAAAAAAAAAAGCAAGCCAGGCATGGTGGCTCATGCCTGTCATCCCAGCACTTTGGAAAGCCAAGGCCAAAGGATTGCCTCAGTCCAGGGGTTCGAGACTCACCTGGGCAACTTGGTAAGGCTGCATCACTACAATAAATTAAAAAATTGGCCAGGAGTGGTGGCATGTACCTGTGGTTCCAGCTACTTGGAACGCTAAGGCGGAAGGATCACCTGAGCCCAGCAGGTCGAGGCTGCGGTGGCCGTCAGTGTGCCACTGCACTCCAGCCTGGGCGACGGAGTGAGACTCCAACTCAAAAAAAAAAAAAAAAAAAGAACATAAATCAGATATTTAAAGCTGAGCGATTTTCACAAACTAAAAACACCCCAGTAACCAGCACCAAGATGAAAAAACAACATGACCAGGCCCAGAAACACGCCCCATCCCCCTGCCAAGGAAAACCATCATGTCTTATGACATAGATTTTGGGAGACTATTTCTGAGCTTCTCATGCCTTGATTCTCGCAGCGTGGTCTCTTCTGAATCCAACTTCCTGACTCAGACATACCTGGGGGGATGTGTCCCTTCTGTGAAGTTGCCCAGACTTTGTTTTCCGGCTGTATTTGCTACTCATGACTCAGCCATAGTTTTTTGTTTGTTTTTTAGACACAGGGTCTCACTCTGTCACCCAGACAGGATCGCAGTGATGCAATCACAGTTCACAAAGCCTCAACCTCCAGGGCTCAAGGGATCCTCCCACCTCGGCCTCCTAAGTAGCTGGGACTTCAGACACCACCACCACACCTGGTTAATTTCTTTATTTCTCTTTAATTTTTTTTTTTTGAGTTGATGTCTCACTCCGTCGCCCAGGCTGGAGGGCAGTGACACACTCACAGCCACCCTAGCGTCCACCTGCTGGGCTCCGGTGATCCTTCCGCCTCAGCCTTCCGAGTAGCTGGAACTACAGACATACGCTATCATGCCTGGGTAATTTTTTTTTTTTTTTGAGTTGGACTCTCACTCCATCACCCAGGCTGGAGTGCAGTGGCACACTCATGGCCACCCTAGCGTCCACCTGCTGGGCTCCGGTGATCCTTCCGCCTCAGCCTTCCGAGTAGCTGGAACTACAGACATACGCTATCATGCCTGGGTAATTTTTTTTTTTTTTTGAGTTGGACTCTCACTCCATCACCCAGGCTGGAGTGCAGTGGCACACTCATGGCCACCCTAGCGTCCACCTGCTGGGCTCCGGTGATCCTTCCGCCTCAGCCTTCCGAGTAGCTGGAACTACAGACATACGCTATCATGCCTGGGTAATTTTTTTTTTTTTTTGAGTTGGACTCTCACTCCATCACCCAGGCTGGAGTGCAGTGGCACACTCATGGCCACCCTAGCGTCCACCTGCTGGGCTCCGGTGATCCTTCCGCCTCAGCCTTCCGAGTAGCTGGAACTACAGACATACGCTATCATGCCTGGGTAATTTTTTTTTTTTTTTGAGTTGGACTCTCACTCCATCACCCAGGCTGGAGTGCAGTGGCACACTCATGGCCACCCTAGCGTCCACCTGCTGGGCTCCGGTGATCCTTCCGCCTCAGCCTTCCGAGTAGCTGGAACTACAGACATACGCTATCATGCCTGGGTAATTTTTTTTTTTTTTTGAGTTGGACTCTCACTCCATCACCCAGGCTGGAGTGCAGTGGCACACTCATGGCCACCCTAGCGTCCACCTGCTGGGCTCCGGTGATCCTTCCGCCTCAGCCTTCCGAGTAGCTGGAACTACAGACATACGCTATCATGCCTGGGTAATTTTTTTTTTTTTTTGAGTTGGACTCTCACTCCATCACCCAGGCTGGAGTGCAGTGGCACACTCATGGCCACCCTAGCGTCCACCTGCTGGGCTCCGGTGATCCTTCCGCCTCAGCCTTCCGAGTAGCTGGAACTACAGACATACGCTATCATGCCTGGGTAATTTTTTTTTTTTTTTGAGTTGGACTCTCACTCCATCACCCAGGCTGGAGTGCAGTGGCACACTCATGGCCACCCTAGCGTCCACCTGCTGGGCTCCGGTGATCCTTCCGCCTCAGCCTTCCGAGTAGCTGGAACTACAGACATACGCTATCATGCCTGGGTAATTTTTTTTTTTTTTTGAGTTGGACTCTCACTCCATCACCCAGGCTGGAGTGCAGTGGCACACTCATGGCCACCCTAGCGTCCACCTGCTGGGCTCCGGTGATCCTTCCGCCTCAGCCTTCCGAGTAGCTGGAACTACAGACATACGCTATCATGCCTGGGTAATTTTTTTTTTTTTTTGAGTTGGACTCTCACTCCATCACCCAGGCTGGAGTGCAGTGGCACACTCATGGCCACCCTAGCGTCCACCTGCTGGGCTCCGGTGATCCTTCCACCCCAGCCTTCCAAGTAGCTGGAACTACAGACATACGCTACCACGCCCAGCTGATTTTTTGATTTATTGTAGAGATGAGGTCTCGCTGCCCAGGCGGGTCTCGATCCCACGGGCTCAGGCCATCCACTCACCTCAGCCTCCCAAAGGCGCGGGATGACAGGCTGAGCCACCGAGCCCGGCTTAATTTTTTATTTATTATAGAGACGAGTTCTCACCAAGTTGCCCAGGCTGGTATCGAACTCCCAGGCTCAGGCAATCCACTCACCTCGGCCTCCCAAAGTGCTGGGATTACAGGTTTGAGCCACTGTGCCTGGCTTATTTGTTTATTTTGATAGAAACAGAGTCTCGCTATGTTGTCCACGCTGGTCTTGAATTCCTGGGCTTAAGCCTCTCAAAGTACGGAAATGACAGGTATGAGCCACCATACCTGGCTGATATATTCTTTTATCAAAAGTGAAAACCACTATGGTTTTGGAAGCAAAGGGGGTCACTGATTTCATCACAGTAGGATGACAGTGGTTCACCAGTCCTGTCCCAGGCCCTGGGAATGTGTGGTTGTCTGGTATGCAGGGGAGCATGAAAACCCCATAAGAAAAAACCCCATTCATTTTGAGCCCACGACAGTTCTTGCTGGTAAAAATGGAACACACGGCCGGGTGCCGTGGCTCAAATCTGTAATCCTAGCACTTTGGGAGGCCAAGGCGAGGATATTGCCTGAGCCTACAGGTTTGAGATTGGCCTGGGCAACATAGTGAGACCTCGTCTCTATAATAAATCAAAAAGTGAGCTGGGTGTGGTAGTGTATGCCTGTAGTTCTGGCTACTTGGAACGCTGAGGCGGGAGGATTGCTGGAGCCCAGGAGGTTGACGCTGGGGTGGCAGTGAGCATGCCTCTGCACCCTAGCCTGGGCGACACAGTGAGACTCCAGCTCAAAAAAAGAAAATAGAGCCGGGCTCGGTGGCTCAGCCTGTAATCCCGCGCTTTGGGAGGCTGAGGTGAGTGGATTGCCTGAGCCCACGGGTTCGAGCCCCGCCTGGGCAACTTGGCGAGACCTCATCTCCACAATAAATCAAAAAATTAGCCGGGCGTGGTAGCGTGCGCCTGTAGTTCCAGCTACCTGGAAGGCTGAGGCGGAAGGATCACTGAACCCAGCAGGTCGAGGCTGCAGTGGCCAGAAGCAGCCACTGCACTCCAGACTAGGAGACAGACTGAGACTACAACTCAAAAAAAAAAAAATGGAACACACAACCAGCATTCTATCAGCAGGTCTCACCAGGTGATTCTGCCCCCAGGAGACACTAGGGAATTGTGTGGTTGTCCCAAGTGGAGGTGCTCCTGGCATGGAGGGGGTGGAGACCAGGGACACTGCTCACGGCCTGCAGGGCCCAGGATGCCTCCCAGAGAATAATCTAGCCAGTTGTCAATAGTGAATGGTCGAGAATCCCTGAACATGCTTGTTTAAAATTATAATATCTCGGTGGCTCAGCCTGTCATCCCAGCAGTTTGGGAAGCTGAGGAGAGTGGATTGCCTGAGCCCATGGGTTCGAGACCAGCCCAGGCATCTTGGTAAGACCGCGTCTCTACAATAAATCAAAAAATTAGCCGGGCGTGGTAGCACATGCCTGTAGTTCCGGCTACTTGGAAGGCTGAGGTAGAGGGATTGCCAGAGCCCAGCAGGTTGAGGCTGCGGTGGCCGAGAGGTGTGCCACTGCCCTCCAGCCTGGGCGACAGAGTGAGACTCCAACTCAAAAAAAAAAATTTACAATGTGCTGTAAATATTTCAAAGTTGCCATGAACATTGAATCTGCTCATTCCAAACACATTTAGTGAGCACTTCCTTTCTGCCAGGCATTCACTGAGGGGCTGGAGACACAGCCCTGATTATAGGGGAGAGGACAGGGCAGGTTGTGCAGGCTTGGTGGACTGTGGGACTTGACTTTTAACACAGAGTCAGGTAGGAGCCATGGAGGGCTGTGGGGAGAGGAGGGCCTGTCTCAGGTGCTCACAGGTGCCCTCTGGTGGCTGCAGCAGGGGGGACAGACGGGGGTGGGGAGGGGGTGGGGAGGGGACGGGGATAGGGGACAAGGGCAGAAGCTGAGACTCCCGCAGCTCAACCTTCCTTGGGGGCAAGGGGAAGCCACAGGGTGACCAGCACCCACCCGGGTCCTTTGCTTTGCCCGGTGTGACTTTGGAGACACGGGGAATGGATGCCAACGTGACGTCATGCTGCTTGTTGCGGTGTCAGTAAAAAAGTCCTTTGTCTCTGAGTCTGGCATCTCATGTCTCCCGCCACACTCCTGAGAAACAGTGGCAGGCGACCTTGTTAGCTTACAAGGAGGGGAAAGTCCTGGAGCTGATGCTCTTTCTTTCTTTCTTTTTTAAAAGCAGGGTTTATTGAGAGGATAGAAAATCTGTCACAGTGGGAGGTGACCCCAAGGGTTGCCCTTTTTTTTTTTTTGAGTCGGGGTCACCCTCTGTTGCCCAGGCAGGAATGTAGGGGTGCGATCACAACTACCGCAGTCTCCAACTCCTGTGCTTAGGTGATCCTCCCACCTCCGCCTCCCTTGTAAGTGGGACTACAGGCACCACGACCACGCCCAGCTAATTAAAAAAAAATTGAGGGGGGGAGCTGGGCTCGGTGGCTCAGCCTGTAATCCCACGCTTTGGGAGGCCAAGGTGAGTGGATGGCCTGAGCCCGCGGGTTCAAGACCCGCCTGGGCAACTTGGCGAGACCTCATCTCTACAATACATCAAAAAAAAATTGTTTTTTCTTTTTTGAGTTGGAGTCTCACTCCGTGGCCCAGGCTGGAGTGCAGTGGTATGCTCACGGCCACCCCTGCGTCTCAGCCTTCTGAGTAGTTGGAACTGCAGGCATGTGCCACCATGGCAGGCTGATTTTTTGATTTCTTGTAGAGACGAAGTCTCGCCAAGTTCTCCAGGCTGGTCTCCAACCCCTGGACACAGGTAATCCTCTCGCCTCGGCCTCCCAGAGCACTGGGATTATGGGCGAGAGCCACTGCGCTTGGCGCAATGTTTCTTAACGTTGAAGGTGTTTCTTTTTTTTTTGAGTCGGAGTCTCACTCTGTCGCCCAGACTGGAGTGCAGTGGACGCTCCCGGCCACCGCAGCCTCGACTCGCTGGGCTCCGGCGATCCTTCCGCCTCAGCCTT
>NW_007070683.1:31981-35325 GCF_000164805.1 Carlito syrichta | reverse complement strand
CCCGCGGGCTCAGGCCATCCACTCACCTCAGCCTCCCAAAGGCGCGGGATGACAGGCTGAGCCACCGAGCCCGGCTGACGGTGTTTCTTATAAAGCAACAGAGAACTGAAACAACTGCTCTCTCGGGGAAAGCCCCAGCTGACTTGTTGCATCTGTTCAGCAAAGGTGTCAAGGACGCTAGTCCCTTCCGTCCATAGACTACCGCGTTCACTGTCATGGTCAAGGGGGCCAGCCCATCACGTGCGCAAGCACGTTACCATCACGTGCGCCACCACGTGCACATTCCAGCCAATGGGAGGAAAGGAAGAGGTAAACAGGAAGTGAATGCGCCCACTCCTCTCGTCATTGGCCAGAGTGCAGCTACGTGACCCAGCCCAGCTGCAAGCGCCTCTGGGAAATGTAGTCTTTGGGAAGCTATGTGTCCCTCTTTCTATTGGAAGTTTTTGTTTTGATTTCTTTTCCTGGCGATACCTGCCCAGGAAAAGTCAGAAGTTTTATGAGTAAAGATGATGGAGGGAACAAATGTTGGGGGATCGTTAGTCGTCTTTGCCCCTTGCTACCTCTTGGAACAGCCAAGCAGATTCCTTTGCAATCCATAGATTTTCAGAATTACTAACACCTATGTGGGGCATACGTGGACATATATCTCTGTGGGATAAACTCCTAAATGTGAAATTGGTAGGTCAAATTGTATGGATACATTGCTTTCTTTCTTCCTTCCTTTCTTTTTTAAATTGAGATGGGCTCTTGCTGCACTGCCCAGGCTGGTCTTGAACTCCTGGCCTCAAGTAATCCTCCTGCCTTGGGCTCCCAAAGTACTGGGATAACAGGCGTGAGCCAATGCACCCAGCTTGGATTTTGTTGTTTTTTTTTTTTTTGAGTTGGAGTGTCACTCTGTCACCCAGACTGGAGTGCAGTGGCCGCTCCTGGCCACCGCAGCCTCAACCTGCTGGGCTCTGGCAATCCTTCCGCCTCAGCCTTTCGAGTAGCCGGAATTACAGGCATGCACTACCACGCCTGGCAGATTTTTTTTTTTTTTTATTGTAGAGATGAGGTCTCGCCAAGTTGCCCAGGCGGGTCACGAACCATGAAACATTTTCATTTTGAAAATTCTCAAGTGCATTGTGGCCTGCAGACTCTTAGGGTGGCCTTCCATAGTCCCCATCTCTCGGTTTTAATACCCTTGTGTAATCCACTCCCTTTGAGGGTGGTTGGAACTGGAGCCTGTGACCTGCTTCCACTAACTGAACTCAAGAAGATTGGCAGATGTCACTTCCAGGATTGGATTCCATTTCAGGGGATCACAGTCGCCGGCCCAAGGTGTCTCTCTCACTTGCTGGGTTTTCTTTGTTTTTTATTTTGAGTTGGAGTCTAACTCTGTCCCCCAGGCTGGAGTGCAGTGGCACAATCATGGCTACCACAGCCTCAACCTACTAGGCTCAGACTATCCTTCTGCCTCAGCCTCCTGGGTAGCTAGGATGACAGGCTTGCACCACCACGCCC
Source organism: Carlito syrichta (assembly GCF_000164805.1). Classification (NCBI taxonomy): domain Eukaryota; kingdom Metazoa; phylum Chordata; class Mammalia; order Primates; family Tarsiidae; genus Carlito; species Carlito syrichta. Next base: position 33,822 of record NW_007070683.1, on the reverse strand, counting down.
AGCTAATTGTTTGATTTATGGTAGAGACGAAGTCTTGCCAAGTTGCCCAGACTGGTCTTGAATCCCTGGACTCAGGCATTCCTCTCGCCTCCGCCTCCCAAAGTGCTGGGATGAGAGGCGTGAGCCACCGCGCCAAGCCTGACAACACTTTTTGAGGGGGCATCATTCAATCCACAACACACTGGATTCCACACAGTCCACGTGCCCACATGCATTAAGCTTCGTGGCCATGTCTCTCCGTCTCTCATTTTAATTCCCTTCCCAGCCCCTACCTCTCCTCCCCCAAGCCATGGTCTTGTTGATGACACTAGGTCAGCTGTGCTGAAGTCTCAGCTGAAATAAAGTTAGGGCTGGAACCTTGGCTGAGTTCAAGTTCAACTTTTGGGGCAAAAATCTGTCCTAGGTGGAGCTACTTGCTTCCTAATGCATGCCATTAAGAGGTTCTTATTTATTTACTTATTCATTTATTTATTTATTTGAGCCAGGGGTCTCAGGCTGCAGTGCTGTGACACAATCATAGCTTACTGCAACCTCAACCTCCTGGGCTCAAGCAATCCTCCCTCTTCAGCCTCCCAAGTAGCTGGACCTACAGGCAAGTGCCACCATGCCCGGCTAATTTTTTGATTTATTGTAGAAATGAGGTCTTGCCAAGTTGGTCTCAACCCTGTGAGTTTAGGCAGTCTTCTTGCCTTCACCTCCCAAAGTGCTGGGATGACAGGCTTGAGGCACTGTGCCCAGCTGCTTTCTTTTTTTTTTTTTTCTTTTTTGAGACGGAGACTCACTCTGTTGTCCAGACTGGAGTGCAGTGGCCGCTCCCGGCCACCGCAGCCTCGACCTGCTGGGCTCCGGAAACCCTTTCGCCTCAGCCTTCCGAGTAGCCGGAACTACAGGCGCGCGCTACCATGCCCGGCTGATTTTTTGATTAATTGTAGAGATGAGGTCTCGCCAAGTTGCCCAGGTGGGGCTCAAACTCTCGGTCTCAGGCAATCCACTCACCTCAGCCTCCCAAGGTGCGGGATTACAGGCTGAGCTACTGAGCCTGGCTTAGCTGGAATTCTTAATTCTTCTGTTAAAAAACCAAACAAACAAACAAAAAAACCTTATCAATCAACTAGGGCTACCTGACTCTACTGAGAAGCAGTTTGTAGGGTAAAGGCTGGACAAATGCTTAATTCTTTCCCTTCCCAAGCCTGCTTTGAAAGATAAGAGTGGCTGCCCCAGTTACCGCCAAGGCTGACCAGGGTAGTTTCAGGTCTTTTTCCTGTTCTTTTTTTTTTTTGAGTCAGAGTCTCATTCTGTCACCCAAGCTGGAGTGCAATGGCATGCTCATCTCATGGCCACCACAGCCTAGACCTGCTGGGCTCAGGCGATCCTTCCACCCTAGCCTTCCAAGCAACTGGAACTACAGGCATGCGCCATCACGCCTGACTAACTTTTTGATTTTTTGTAGAGAAGAGGCCTCGCCAAGTTGTCCAGGTTAGTGTTGAACCCCTGAACTCAGACAGTCCTTCTCCCTCAAAGTGCTGGGATGACAGGCACGAGCCACCACACCTGGCAACCTTTTATTTTTAATTTCTTTTACCCTAACCACTTGACTATCAGGGAACAGCAAACATTTTTTCTTTTTTTTATTTATTATTATTATTATTTTTTTTTGAGTTGGAGTTTCACTCCGTCACCCAGACTGGAGTGTAGTGGCCGCTCCCGGCCACCGCAGCCTCGACCTGCTGGGCTCCAGCTATCCTTCTGTCTCAGCCTTCCGACTAGCCAGAATTACAGGCACGCACTACCACGCCCGGCTGATTTTTTAAATTTATTGTAGAGATGAGGTCTCGCCAAGT
>NW_007070683.1:28858-31937 GCF_000164805.1 Carlito syrichta | reverse complement strand
ATTACAGGCTGAGCCACCGACCCTGGCTCCTTTTTATTTTATTTGTTTAAAGTTGGTGACATAATATCAGGGACATTTAAATATGAAGACATGGGTCTTAGAATTGTCTAAAATGATAGTTGGGCGTGGTGGCTCACGTCTGTAATCCCAGCACTTTGGGAGGTCAAGGTGAGAATTGCCTGAATCCACGGGTTCGAGACCAGCCCAGGCAACTTGGCAAGACCTCCTCTGTACAATACATCAAAAATAAGCCAGGCGTGGTGGTGTGTGCCTGTAGTTCCAGCTACTTAGAAGGCTGAAGCAGAAGGATGGCCGGAGTCCAGCAGGTTGAGGCTGCAGTGGTCATGAGTGTGTCACTGCACTCCAGCTTGGGCAACAGAGTGAGACTCCAAAAACAAAAAATCTAAAAAGATTCATATCACTTAACAATAACAATTCATCTTTTCTGTTTTTAACTTTTTTTTTTTTTTTGAGACAGAGTCTTACTCTGTCACCCAGGCTGTATTGCAGTGGTACAATTAGGCTCACTGCAGCCTGGATCTCCTGGGCTCAGGCGATCCTCCTGCCTCAGCCTCCTGAGTTGCTGGGACTACAGGCACATGCCACCCCATGCTTAGCTAATATTTGGAATTTTTTGTAGAGATGGGAGTCTCACTGTGATACCCAGGCTGGTCTTGAACTCTGGGCCTCAAGTAATGCTCCCATCTTGGCCTCCAAAGTAGCTGGGACTATAGGATTATAGGTGTGAGCCACCTCGTCTGGCCTTTTTTAAACCCCTTTTATTTGGAGATAATTCTAGAGTCACAGGAAGTTGCAAATATGGTAGAAAAAGGTTCCGTGTGTCCTTCGCCCAGATTCGCCTGATGGTTGCATCTCATGTAATCACAGTACAATGTCAGAACCGGAATTATGACATTGGCACAATGTGTGTACATAGTAACGTCATCGTATCATGTGTGGATTCGTGGGACTATCTCTGTCATTGAGACCCAGAACCATTTGGTTGGGTGCAGTGGTTCATGCCTAGAATCCCAGCACTTTGGGGGGCTGAGGTGGGAGGAGCGCTCGAGCTCAGGAGTTTGAGACCAGCCTGGGCAACACAGCAAGACCCCGTCTCTACAAAAAAATTAAAAGTGAGCCGTGGGTGGTGGCATGTGCCAGTAGTCCCAGATACATGGGAGGCTGTGGCAGGAGGATTGCCTAAGCCCAGAAGATTGAGGCTGCAGTGAGTTATGATGTCACCACTGCACACCAGCCTGGGTGACAGAGGGAGACCGACTTAATAAAAAAAATTTTTTTTTTTTTTGAGTTGGAGTCTCACTCTGTCGCCCAGACTGGAGTGCAGTGGCACGTCCCGGCCACCGCCGTCTTGACCTGCTGGGCTCAGGCGATCCTTCTGTCTCAGCCTCCCAAGTGGCTGGAACTACAGGTACATGGCTGATTTTTTACTACCATACCTGGCTGATTTTTAAAAATTTATTATAGAGACATGGTCACACCAAGTTGCTCAGGCTGGTCTCAAACCCCTGGGTTCAGGCAATCCTCTTGCCTCTGCCTCCCAATGTGCTAGGATTACAGAGGTAAGCCACTGCACCTGGCTAGTATTCGGTCCTTTCTAAATTAATGGCATAGGCTGCATGCGGTGGCTCAGACCTGTAATCCAAAGTCTTCTGGAGGCCAAGGTAGGAGGATCACTTCAGGCTAGGAATTCATGACCAGCCTGGGCAAGGTAGTGAGATTCATTCTCTACAAGTAGCTTAAAAATCAGTCAGTTACGGTGGCATGTGCCTGTAGTCCCAGCTACTTGGGAGGCTGAGGCAGAAGGATTGCCTGAGCCCAGCAGGTCGAGGCTGTGGTGGTCATGAGCAGCGTGCCACTGCACTCCAGCCTGGGTGACAGAGTGAGACTCCAATTCAAAAATAATAATAATAATAATAATAATTTAAAATCAGTCGGGCATGGTGGCATGCTCCTGTAGATTACAGGTATGAGCCACCGAGCTTAGCTGTTACTCTTTCTTTTTTTTTTTTTTTAGAGGCAAGGTCTCTGTCACCTAGTCACAGCTTACTGCAGTCTTGACTTCCTGTAGTCCTAATCTTAAAGGCAGTAGAAGCTCGAAAGCCACTTCTAGAGAGACAAGACAGAAACCAGAGCAAAATGAAGGTAGTGACGGCGGGGAGCAGGACGGAAGAATGTCTGTGTCCCTGTGTTATTAACTTTCAATTAGATGAAGCTTATTTCTTTTTTTTTTTTTTGAGTTGGAGTCTCACTCTGTCGCCCAGACTGGAGGGCAGTGGCATGCTCCTGGCCACGGCAGCCTCGACCTGCTGGGCTCTGGCGATCCTTCCGTCTCAGTCTTCCAAGTAGCCGGAACTACAGGCATGCACTATCATGCCCGGCTGATTTTTTGATTTATTGTAGAGATGAGGTCTCACCAAGTTGCCCAGGTGGGTCTTGAACCCATGGGCTCAGGCAATTCACTCACCTCAGCCTCCCAAAGCACGGGATTACAGGCTGAGCCACCGAGCCCGGCTTACTTTCTAAATAAACTATATTTTCCAATCTAAAACCAAAAAACAAGCCCAAACCTCAACAGAATCAGCAGGGTCAGAATTAGGGCAAGAAAAAACTCATGGGTACAATTGTAAAATTGGATTGTTTATCAAAAGGACAAAATCTTAACAAATTCAAAGTTCTCAATTGGCTTTATTGCAATTCCAGGACTTTCTTCATTCCATAAAATAGGTGTTCCAAGCCCGGTGTGATGGCTCATGCCTGTAATCCCAGAGCTTTGGGAGGCTGAGGCAGAAGGATCACTTGAGCCCGGGAGTTTGAGACCAGCCTGGGCAATATAGTGACATCTCATCTCTACAAAAAATAACGTGTTCCAAGGAGTCAGGTAGAGGAGGTTAGCTTCATGGACAGAAAAATCCTAAAGAAAGTCAAAGTCGGCCGGGTGTGGTGGTTCATGCCAGTAATCCCAGCACTTTGGGAGGTGGAGACGAGAGGACTGCCTGAATCCAGGGGTTTGAGACCAGCCTGGGCAACTTGGTGAGACCTCGTCTCTACAATACATCAA
>NW_007070683.1:27792-28415 GCF_000164805.1 Carlito syrichta | reverse complement strand
TGAACGTGCCACTGCACTTCAGCCTGGGCAACAGAGTGAGACTCCAACTCAAAAAAAAAAAAAAAAGAAATTCAAAGCCAAAGCAGGTTAATCAAGCTACTTTTTTGTGTAAGGATTAAAGCAGAGGAAATTGCATGATGTCCTCTGAAGACTGAAACTGGCCTGTTTGGAAAACTGGCTGTTCTCTCTCTCCCTCTTGGTGTCTCAGGCCAGGTAACACTTAGTTTAGATTTCATGACGTGGAACCTCCCATGACTGACTCCATTTTGTTATCCTGGTCCGTTGATGGACAGTGCTGGGCTTAGGCCAACACAAAGATCTCTTATACATTTTTTTTTTTGAGCTGGAGTCTCAATTGGTCGCCCAGGCTGGAGTGCAGGGGCACGCTCATGGCCACCACAGCCTCCACCTGCTGGGCTCAGGCGATGCTTCCGCCTCAGCCTTCCAAGTAGCTGCAATCACAGGCGTGAATGACCACACCTGGCTAATTTTTTGATTTGTTGTAGAGACAAGGTCTTGCCATGTTGCTCAGACTGGTCTCAAACCCCTGGACTCAGGCAATCCTCTCACCCCTGCCTCCCAAAATGCTGGGATTACAGGCTTGAACCACCGTGCCCGGCCAC
>NW_007070683.1:26870-27751 GCF_000164805.1 Carlito syrichta | reverse complement strand
CCTCAGCCTCCCAAAGGCGCGGGATGACAGGCTGAGCCACCGAGCCCGGCTTCCACTGCTGTTTTATGTTACTTATTTACTTATTTGAGCCAGAGTCTCACTCTGTCGCCCAGGCTGGACTGCAGGGACACGCTCCCGGCCACCGCAGCCTCGGCCTGCTGGGCTCAGGCGATCCTCCTGCCTCAGCCTCCCAAGCAGCTGGGACCACAGGCACGCGCCACCACGCCGGCGAATTCCACGAGCGCTTGTAGAGACGCGGTCGCGCCAAGTTGCCCAGACCTGGTCTTGAACCCCTGGCCTTACGCGATCCTCTCGCCTCCGCCTCCCAGAGTGCAGGGATCACAGGCGTGAGCCACCGCGCCCGCCTTCCGTGTGTTTCTGTCTCGCGCTTAAAAAAAAGACGCGACCACCGAAACGTTCCGCTCGGCGGCTCGCGGGCGCTGGGGAGCCAAGGGGCGCCTCGGAGCAGGCGAGGTCCCGGTGAGCGCGGACTCCAGGGCTTCCCGCGGGGGCTGGCGGGGGCATCCCGAGGGCGGCAGGCGCTCGGGGGCACTGGGCAGGGGGCTCCCGCGTTCCGCGCCGGGTGGGCGCACCGGGACCCGGATGTGCGGCGCGGGGCGTCGGAGCCCGCTGAGAGTGCGGGCGCCGCCGCGGGGGAGGCGCCGTCCCCTCCCCGGCGCCTCGGGGAGTCTGGGCGCGCACCGGGCGGCCGCCGCGCGCCGCGGAGCGGTGGTCGCTGCCGCCGCCCCCTCGGCGCGACTCAGCACCCGCCCGGGCCTGGGCGGGCTCGTGCCCCTTTAAGGAGCCGGCGCCGCCGGGAGTGGGCGTGGCCGCCGCGGGCGGAAGAGACGGGAGGGGGCCGGGGCCCGGCGGCTCTGATT
>NW_007070683.1:22414-26079 GCF_000164805.1 Carlito syrichta | reverse complement strand
CTGGGTCCCGGGCTCGGGCCCGGAGTCCCCCAGCTCCTGCTGGGTCCCCGAGCCCCGCCCCCTCCTGACACCGGCTCTCCCCGGCCCCGGGGGTGGGCGCTGGGTGACACGGGCGGCACCCTCTACCCTGCCCGTGGGATGGAGCCCAGACTCCTGTCCTTGGCCAGGGGCCTCCCCTGCTCCCCCTTTGCGGTCTTGATTTCCGGGCTCTGCGATGCTCCGGGGTCCCTCCTCCCCAGTCCGTGAGGCGTTGGGGGGCTCCAAGCTCTGTGCTGGCGGCCTCAGACAGTGTTTCCAGACCTAGGCTGTCCCCGACCCCACTCTACCCCACTCCCGAGTGAGTCTGCCTCTTAAGCACATTCTTTCTCCTGCTCAGCCCCCAGAACCTCTGTGCACCCCAGCTCTGGCGTCTGAGACACCCCCTCCTGCCTGCTCCCTTAGGTGGTGCCTCGGAAGGTCCCCGCCGGGTCTGTGGCATCCTTCCTTGGGGTGACTCCTGCTGCTTCTCTCCCAGTCCAGGTCCCGTAGATGCCATCCTCGCTCATAGCCTGGGTCCCCTTTCAGCTCTCTGGGGACTGAGCTCAGAGTGTCCCCACCCTTAGGCCATTGCTCCTAGGAGGCTGGGGACCTCTGCCCCCTTCCTGGGCTTCCTCCCTCAGGTCCCGACCTGCATGTGTTTTCTTTTTTCTGGCTCCTCCCTCTGTTTTCACGTGGCCTTTCTCTCCCCTCCTGGGTTGTGACTCGCAGCTCTCAGGGGTTTATGGTTATAGGGAACCCCCCTCTTCCCCTGCCAACCCCACACTCTTCTGCCCTCCCCAGGGTTTTGAGAAACGAGACTCGCATGCTGGTGGCGTGGAGGTCTGAACGCTGCAGACCCGAGGAGCTCTAAGTCTCCCTGAGATGCCACCGCCTTGCTGTGGCACTGACTCTGGCCCCCGCCCCCACCCTAGCCGGGCAGGGTCTGCAAGCTGCGCCGGCAGGGCCCTGAAATCCGATCTGATGAACTCTCCCTGACCCTGGTGGCTGGGCCCCCGCCCCACTTACATTGCCGACCCTCCTTTCAGGCTCTCCAGAGCGTGAGCCTCCCTGGGGGGCTCACAGCCTGAGTGCCTTTCATGTCATTGAAGCGTCCCTTTCCCCAGGACCTCTCCACAGCCTGTTGCCACCTGCCATAGATGGCTGTCTTTCGGGGTGCACGATGGACGGGCCGGGGGAACACAGGGGGCTTGCTGCGTCTGAGGTCGGAGCCTCTGAACCTGAGGCCTCTGGCGGTTTGGGGACGGGGTGCCACGGGCCCGCTGAGGCTGCGTGCCACCAACCCCATACGCGTCTCCGCTGTCCAGAGAGTTGCTGTCACAGGAACAGCCGTGCAGCTGCTGTCGAGGCCACCATCACTTCTGGCGGCGTCCGGGCCCGCCTAGAGATGATATGCGCTTGGCCGTTGGGGTGGCGCTGTTTATAAACACGGCTCAGCCCCGGATCAGGACGGAGCCGGGCAGGAAGTGATCTCGGGGCGCTGGGAGCTCCTTCCTGAGGGGCCCCCTCCCCCAGCCAAGGGCGGGCTCCTCGGTAGCAGCAGCTGCGGGGACCAAGTTGGGAACATATGGCAGCCTGAGGGGTGTGCGGGGATCCAGCCGCCTCCGTCCTGCTGGTTTGGGGCTGGGCCTGGCGGGCGGAGTGCCATGGCGTCAGCAGGCTCTGAGCCCACCTGCCCAGGGCATGACAGCCCGGCCCTGACAGCCAGCTCCCCCTGAGGGGAGACACATCTTGCCCGCTAACCTTTTTGCTTTTCTGCCCAAGGTGGGGGGGTGGCCAGAGAGGTGAAGCGTTGTTGCTTTCAAAGCATCCTGGGCCCTCTGCGCCCAGCTGACCACATGGGCCAGCTGGGGGTGTCTGGGTGAGTGAGGGTCCCCGGGCTGCCAGGCCAGAGGGCAGGACATGCCTTGGAGCCCGGGGACACAGGTCTGAGTGCCAGGCCTGTTCTGCGCATGCTGTGGCAGCCGCTGCGCTCTCTGTCCTGTTTCCTCACCTGCACAATGGGCGTGGCCCCGTGATATTAGCTACCGGGAGGCCCTTCCATGTCTAGCAGGGACCAGACACTCCTGACCCCAGGGCTTTCCAGAGCCACAATTCACAGCCCCGGCGCGGGTCAGGTACCTCTCGGGCTCTGCAGGATGGACAGGGCGGCCCACATGGTGTCCCCGTCATTCTGAGCCGGACCTCCCCCTCGTCAGGCGCAGCACCTGGTGCAGCCAGAAGGAACCTCAGAGCTGACTGGTGAGGGCCTTCTGGGAGCCAGAGCGGCAGGGCCTCAGTGCCAAAATGTGCCCGAGGCTCCTGGCCTCACCCCTTGCTCACCAAGGATGCAGCCCTGAGCCTTCTGCCTGGGGCTGTGCCAGCCCGTCCTTCGGGCTCTCCGGCAGTGGCAAGTGGCGTACTGGCTGCTTCGGCACCCCTGCCTGTGTGCTGGCTACGCACACCGCTTGGCACGCGTGCCCTTCCCCCCGCTGGAAGTTTTTTCTTCCACCCTGTCGCTTTCACCCCCAGCCGGCTTCAGGGCCCTGTGCGGGTGGCCCTGAAGCCCTCTGGCCTGTCCCCCAGGACACTGGGCTCAGGGGGCCTGTTGGGAGCTGACCCCTGGGGGTCCCGGCTGACCCAGAGGCCAGCCCGCCCGCCCTTGGCGGCCCCGTCATGTCAGCGGTGAGGTTGGCCAGGCTCTTCTGTTTGGCTGGGGGGCTCCTGCCAGGGCTCCCCCGTCACCTCACCACAGTTCAGCAGCCGCCGTGGCTGCCGGACTCCCCGGCCCTCCTCCCAGACCCATGGGTCTCAGCTGGGGCTGGTCCTCTCCCGAGGGACACTAGGCACGTCTGCGGGTGTCTTGAGTTGTCCTGACTGGGCTGGGGGTGCTCACACTATGTGGGTGGCTCCCCTGCAGTGTTCAGGACGGTCCCACCCGGAGGCCGATCCAGCCTGACTCCCACGGGTCTCAGGAGAAGAAGCCCTGCCTGGGTGGATTGGCAGGCGTCTTGGGGGCCGCCACTGGGCCCCGTCTTGTCTGCCCGGGGCTGTCGTGGCAGAGAGGAGCTGCCCCGGCCTTGGAGTCAGGCCTGGGTGTGACTCTCGGGGCTGCCTCCCCAGACGGCGGCTTCTTCCTCTGGAAGCCAACACCAGCCCAGCCGCGGGCCTTAAGGGTCAGAGTTCAGGGCACAATCGCGTGTGGACTCGGTGCCCGGCAGGTGACTAGCGGGAAGTAAGCCACGGCCACCACTGCTGAGACCAAAGGGGAGCCCGGTCGGGGCTGGCGTCGGCCGGGCACTTGCCCTGCCTGCCCTGATGTGCGTCACCTCTCTGGTCCCTCCGGCGTCCCGGTGAGGTGGATGCTGTCTTCCTCCCCAGTGAAGAGACTGAGGGTCAGAGCAGTAGTCGGCGTTTGCTGGCAAGGTGCTGGCAGAGCTGTTTATGGGAAAGCGCGCTTCCCAGGTCCTGCCCTGGGGACACCTTCAGGCTGGAGAGCGGGAAGGGCAGCTCAAAGCAGAAGGGGAGTGGCAGAGGGGCTGTGGCTGCGTGGGCAACCGAGCACGTCGCGGAAGAGGGCGGGGTGGGACTCAGCTCGGGGGTCGGAGAGCGCCTGGCTCACCGAGGCGGGCATGCTCCCGAGGGCAGGT
>NW_007070683.1:16000-22311 GCF_000164805.1 Carlito syrichta | reverse complement strand
GGCCGCGCGGTGCCCCCGGCTCCGGCCGCCGTGACCTCTGAGCATGTGTGTGGTTGCTCTTCTCAGAACATGGTGATGAGCTTTCGAGTGTCCGACCTTCAGATGCTCCTGGGTTTCGTCGGTCGGAGTAAGAGCGGACTGAAACACGAACTGGTCACCCGGGCCCTGCAGCTGGTGCAGTTTGACTGCAGCCCCGAGCTGTTCAAGAAGATCAAGGAGCTGTACGAGACTCGCTACGCCAAGAAGCACGCCGAGCCCGGCCCGCAGCCGCCCCGGCCTCTGGACCCCCTGGCCATGCACTCCACCTACGAGCGGGCTGGCGCGGTGCCCAGGACTCCGCTGCCGGGCCCCAATATTGACTACCCTGTGCTGTACGGGAAGTACTTGAACGGACTGGGACGGTTGCCCGCCAAGACCCTCAAGCCCGAAGTCCGCCTGGTGAAGCTGCCCTTCTTCAACATGCTGGACGAGTTGCTGAAGCCCACCGAGCTAGGTGAGTCGCCGCTGCCCGGAGGCCGCCTCCCAGGCCTTGTCTGGCCCCTGACCCCGCCCTGCACGCAGCCTTCCGCCACATCCTCTGCGGTGCAGCCGGCAGGGGCTGTCCGTCCCCGGAAGCAGAGGGACGCCTTGGCTATTGGTGACCTACTGCGGTGTTCCAGGTCGCCCCAGGGTCTAGCAGCTGACGCAGTGGACACCTAGTGCTCAGACCCGAGGGTCAGGAACCCGGAAGGGCGTAGCTGGCTGCTTCTGCCGCGGGCCTCGCAGGCTGCAGTCAGGCACCATGGACACCATGGGCCTGCCTCATCTGAGGGCTCGACTGGGGCTGGGACTGCTGGCAGGCCTTGGTTCCTTGCCAGCTTTTGGTCAGAGACCTCCTCTGCTCCCCTGTGGCCCTCTGCAGACTGCCTGGGTGTCCTCAGCACAGTGGCTCGATGTTACCAGAGTAGTGGTCTGGGGAAGGGGGCGTGTGCGCACGTGCAGTTGAGCCAGAAGCACAGCCACTGGATGTTTTAGAGTCAGGGTCTCACTCTGTCCCCCGGGCTGGAGCACAATGACGTGATCACAGCTCACTGCAGCCTCCACCTCCTGCCTGCGGTGATCCTCCTGCCTCAGCCTCCCAAAACACTGGAACTCCAGCCCTGAACTGGCTCGCAGCCCTCTTTATCACCTGACTGCGAGCCGTGCCACCCCTCGCGGCCACCCTCTTTCTGCTGCTCACACCTGCTTCGGGGTGGCACAGCTTCTCCTGCCCGTGCAGAGGGACTGAGAAGCTGCACCTGACCTTCCCCCTCCCCCAGACGCCTGCTGCTCATGGGCTCAGGCCACCGCCAGGAGGCAAGTCCCGTGCACCCCGGGGCATCCACGGGCCGGGCGGTGCTGCGCTGGGTCCACGGACCCCTCTTCACTCCTTTCCTGGTTTCCGAGCTCTGAGCCTCTCTTTGCCAGGACCCCTGAGGCTGTGGGCGGGTGTTGTGCCTTAGAGCAGCCCTGCCCAGGGCCATCGTCTGCCTTCCAGGCTCCTAGGGACAGGCGGGCATGCCGGGCCTTTCGCAGCATGTTGGGGCCCCCTGGTTTTGCCGGCTCCCGAGTGCCCTTTGTGTTCCGCCCGCCATCTGCCCCTCCTGCCTGCTGAGCCCTTCCTTGTGCGTAGGCGCCGGGCAGGTGGCAGGGGCGAGACCAAGCCTGGGAAGCTGCCCTCCCGGCGCAGGGGCTGCCCTGGGTGTCCTCCGCCTGCGGCCCGGCTGGCTGCTTCTGCCTGCCCCTCCTGCCTTGAGACCACGGGCTGTGGCAGTGCAAGCTGGCAGCGCCCAGGTCCCTGCACACCCTGCCCCCACGTCGAGTCCGTGCCTACCCCCTCCCGCCCTGCTGACCCAGCGACCTGCCCCTGCGGCGGCCTGGGGCCCCTCTGTGGCATGCGGGTTCAGAGCCAGCTCCGGGCCAGCCGGCCCCCTCTCCCCTGCCCTGGGAGGGAGTTGGTGGGGGAGCGGGGAGGGGAAACAGGCTGGTTCTCCCCCCAGCCTGCAGCCTGGACTTTGTGCAGTTTCGATGGGGAGGAGGGAGGGGAGTGCTCCCGCGGGCTCCTGCGGCCCCTGGTTGCGGCCCCACCTCCCCCCCCATGAGGCTCCACCTCCCGCCCGAAGCCCTGCCCCTTGGCCTGAGGCTCCACCCCTGGTCTGAGGCCCCACCCTCCAGCCCAAGACTCTGCCCTTCGCCACTTCTGCGGTGGAGGCTTTGGGCAGGGGCTCGTCCTGGGCTCCGTGGGGTGACGCCTCCCGCGCTCCCTGCCTTGGTGGGGGAGAGGGCAGCCTTTCCCCCGGGGTCTCCAGCAGGGCTGGCTGGCTCCAAGGTGGAAGGCGGGTTTGTGCCGGGAAGCAGCCGGACAGCTTGGGCAGGGGACCTGGGCCGCGCCCCCATCCCAACTGCAGGCTTCCTTCCTGCCTGCGAGCTGTGCTCCGCCCCACAACGCATCATTGTGCCCTGAGCCCCTGGGGACCCCATCACCTGATCTCCGGGAGAGCCTGCTCCCCTGCCTACCCCGGGAAGGACTGCAGGCGGCTCAGAACAAAGAGCCTGACCCCGCCCTGCCTCCTCCGCAGCGACTCCCTGACCCATCGAAGGGCGCTGCCACCGGGGTGTGCCCGTTCTCTGGACTCCCGTCCTCCTGGGGGCTCCTGGGGGCGGCGGAGGTCCTTGGACAGTGGCTTCCTGGAGCGCCGACCCCAGTCCCACGCGGCGGCCCCTGTCGCGTCAGAACCCGGAATCGCCTGCCCTCCCCACCCTCGCCTGGGCCCTCCTCCCCAGGGCGAGCTCAGTGGCGCCGGCATGACCCAAGGGCCACGCCAGGAGGGCCCGGCTCTGCCAGTGCCCCTTCCCTCGCCCTCAGCCCTGGCCGCGACCCGCTGGCCAGAATGAGGCCCACGTGCTCCGCGCTGTTCCCCCGGAAGAGATGGAGCCTCTGCTGGGACAGGAGCCATAAATCATGGCGCACAGATGCGAGGCTGGGGGAGGGGAGGGGAGAGAGTCTGGCCGGAGCTGCAGGGGCTTGAGGAGACCTGCCCGGGCACACGGCGACCTGACCCCCGTCCTCCCGGCTCGGACCCCTCCTACGCCCCTGGGAAAGGCGCCTGCTGGGCCTCTCAGAAGGGCCGGACGTCCTTCCCCCCGGCCCGTGGCCAGGTGGGATGGACAGATGCCATTGCTGGCTTGGCCGAGCTGAGGGTCCCCCAGCTGGGACCACGAGGGACGTCGGTGGCCAGAGTCCCACTGGGGGCCCGTGGGGCAGAGTGAGGCTGCGTGAGATTCAGGGTAGCAGGGAGGAGCTGGTGGGCGGCGTCAAGCTGCTCCCTGGTCCCTGGTCCCTGGTCCCGTGGCAGCCCCAAGACTGTGTGGCGGAGGACGTGACCCGTCTTGTGCGGACTCCAGTTGCCACCCACGGGACGTGGTACTGACCCCCACTGAGACCTGCTGATCTGGTCCCTTTGCGTCATGTGCATTTTGCCCAAGGGACAAGGGGTAGGCATGGTCCCTGCCCGGTGCGGCATGGGAGGTGATCAGACAGTGTGGATGAGAAGCTCTTTGATGAGGGGTGTAGTGCTCCTGGGGGGGCGGCTGTCAGTAGCAGGACGCATGTTTTGCACGTTTGTGAAGAGGTAGCAGTCAGGAGGGCTTCCTGGAGGCAGTGGCGTGAGTGTGAGCGTGAGTACCGAGAAGCCAGGCAAGAGGAGGGGGCAGGGCATTGTGTTCCAGGCTCAGGGACTGGTGAGGGCAGAGGCCTGGCAGTGAGAGAGGCCCCATTCACGGACCTGAATGGAGACCATTGTGGCCGGGAGGAGGGACAGAGCCGCCTGAACGCGGGCAGCAGAGACCAGCAAACTCGGGGACGGTGGGCCACGGGGAAGGGCAGGCCTGGCCGCTGAGGGCGCCTTCCTTCTGGTGTCTCTGGAGGTCACTGAGGAGCTGGGGGGCAGCGAGGCCAGGGCCCACCTGCCCTCCCCAGCGGGCCTGGGACCCACCCGGCTGTGGTCCCTCCACGGCGTCCTCAGGCCTGTCCTGTGCCCGGAGCCTGGGCGGTCATGGGCGGCCTGTCTCCTGCAGGACGGCCTGACCCACTTGGCCGGCAGGGGCCTCGCGCGCCGCGTTTGGGGGCGTCCCCTCGCTCTGCCACTGGCCGGCTGACGGATGCCCCCACGGCCTGCCTGGGGCCCCGCCTCCAGCCCACCCAAGTCCCCAGGTTCCTCCTCTGGTCTCCTCTGACTGCCCCCCACCGCGTCCCCCACCTGGCAGCTGCTCTGCCCGAGCAGCCAGGCTGGCCTTCCAGACAGAGGCCCCTCGACCCTGACCTGGGCCTCCTGGACACTCTTGTCACTCCCTTCCCCTCTGCACTCTGCTCCAGCTGTGTAGGCCTCCGGCATGCCAGGTGCGGCGCTGCCCTAGGGCCTTTGCACAGCCTGTGCCTCTGGCACCCTCTTCCCCAGACCCTGGGACAGCTCTTCTGTTGGGGCTCGGCACCGTGTGGCCTCCTCCGAGAGACCTCGCAACGGCCTCTCCTTCCGGCGCTCTCATCACTGGGGCTTCCTCCTAGCGCTGACTTGGTTTTTTGTTTATTTTTTGGCGCTGTTTGCGGTTTTTTTTTCCACAAGGGACCCTTCTAGGCCAGCAGCATCCGTGCTAGGAGTGAGAAGCTCCCGGTATCATGTGTGTATTTTTGTATAAGGGATCTCGCTCTGTTGCCCAGTCTTGAGTGCCGTGGTGCGATTGTAGCTCACGGCAGCCTCCGTCTTCTGGGCTTAGGGGATCCTATCTCAAGCAGTCTTCCTGCCTCAGCCTCTTAACACACTGGGATGACACGTGTGAGCCCCCACCCGCCCAGGCATCATGTGTATGTTCCCTTAGGTAGCACGGATGGGTTGGGGCAGGATTTGGGCCGTCAGGTGGGGCACAGCCTGAGCAGAGACCTGGGACGAAGAGGCGGCCCACTCGGGGCCCCAGCAGGAGCAGCCTGGAGCTGGCATTCCCGAGCCCCCTCCATGCCCCTGACCATCCTGGTTAGCCCACCCTGGGAGGAGCCCCTGCCGTTCGGGCAGACCCTGTTCTGGAACCCCAAGCCCTCATCGCACCCTGGCTCCGTCCCGGCCGCCTCGCGGTGGGGCTGCCGGCGTTGCCTCTGCGCCCCAGGGCTGCCCCGCATCCCTCGGGCGGACCACGCGGCCGTGACTCTCGTGCTGGGGCCAGGCAGGACCCTACGGTGCCCCCATCCCCGATGGGAACTGCGGCTCGGGCGGGGCCGGGCAGGAGTCGGAGCTTTCACGTGCTGCGGGGTGGGGGGGGCAGCCTGGAGGAGGCGGCCTCCTGCTTCGTCCTGGGCCGGGGCCTGAGGGGCGGGGAAGCCGCCAGCAGGTGGGCTTCAGGCTGGGACGGCTCATCAGTCGGCTTCTAAAATCCCCGGCGTTTCTTTCCGTTGGATGTCAGCGCTCGTCGTAGAAAATGCCGGTCCATGGCACAGAAGCCCGCAGCCCCTGTGTGGCTGCTCCCGCCGTGTCTGGTCCCCGCTGCTGCCTCATCGTCGACCCGTGGGGCGTGTGGCCGCGTCCCACCGGCCCTTTTGTACCCACCCCGTCCCATGAGCATGAGCTCGCGCCTCCGGTGTTCACCGTCAGCCGCGCTTGGCAGCCCCACTGGCTTCCTGGCCCAGCTGCCCCCGGAGGCACCCCCGTCCTGGTGAGGGTGAGGGCAGGACGGCCGGCTGCGTGGGGAGGCCTCCCCGTCCTGTTCCCGAAACTGCCCCGCCCAGCGGCCCCCCACGGTCGTCTCCCTCGCGGGGTGCTTCGGTTCCTCGGTCGCCCATGCCTGGACCCGGCAGGCCTGCAAGGGCCTTCGTGTGCCAGGCGGGGTACAAGACGGTCCTCACCTTGGTGGCCCTCACACTTCGGTGGCCCAAAGAAAAAGAGTAAGCGAGTGGTGTGGGGAAACTGACGCAATTCCCAGGAAGTAAAGGTTTGGAAAAAAACAGGGACGGAGGTTGCGGTTTTCAAATAAGGTCTTCAGCCAGCCTGGGCAACATAGCAAGACCCTGTCTCTACAGAAAGTAAAAATAAAAAATTAGCCAGTAAACAGTTAGTTCACACCTGTAATCCTAGGCTTTGGGAGTCTGAGGCAGGAGGATCATTTAAGCCCGGGAGTTCCAGAGACTAGCCTGGCAATATAGCGAGACCTAGTTTCTACAAACAAATTTAAAAACTAGCCGGGCTCGGTGGCTCAGCCTGTAATCCCGCGCCTTGGGAGACTGAGGTGAGTGGATGGCCTGAGCCCGC
>NW_007070683.1:13127-15729 GCF_000164805.1 Carlito syrichta | reverse complement strand
AAAAAAAAAAAAAAAAATTTAAAAACTGCCTGGGCATGATGGTGCATGCCTGAGGTGGGAGGATCACCTGAGCCCAGGAGTTGGAGGCTGTGCTGAGCTATGATTGCTCCGCTGCACTCCAGCCTGGGTGACAGAGCTCCACCCTCTTTTTTATGTTGTATCTTTTTGAGTCAGAGTCTCACTCTGTCACCCAGGGTGGAGTACGGAGGCATGCTCACAGCCACTGCAGCCTCAACCTCCTGGACTCAGACTATCCTTCTGCCTCAACCTCCCGAGTAGCTGGAACCATAGGCACGTGTCACCCTAATGGCTAATTTCTCCACTTATTGTAGAGATTTTGAGGTCTTGCCAAGTTGCCCAGGCTGGTCTTGAAGCCCTGGGCTCAGGCAGTTCTCTCACCTCGGCCTCCCAAAGTGCTGGGATGATAGGTGTGAGCCACTGTGCCTGGCTAACCCTGTATATTTTTTTGTTTGTTTGTTTTGTTTTTGTTTTTTTTTTTGAGTTGGAGTCTTACTCTGTCGCCCAGACTGGAGGGCAGTGGCCGCTCCCGGCCACCGCAGCCTCGACCTGCTGGGCTCCGGCGATCCTTCCGCCTCAGCCTTCCGAGTAGCCGGAATTACAGGCATGCGCTACCACGCCCGGCTGATTTTTGATTTACTGTAGTGACAAGGTCTCGCCAAGTTGCCCAGGCGGGTCTCGAACCCGCGGGTTCAGGCAATCCACTCACCTCAGACACCCAGAGGCGCGGGATTACAGGCTAAGCCACCGAGCCTGGCTAACCCTGTATCTTAAAAAAGGGTGTTCAGGGAGGTTTTTTATCTCAGTAACGTTTGTGCAAAGGTGAAGTCCAGGGTCATGAGGAGTTCGGGTGGAATGTCTGGGAGAGGACCAGCAGGTGCAGAGGCCCTCAGGCAGGGCGTGCGCGGCGGTGGGGGTGCCTAGAGTGGTGGCTGTGGTCGAGGCCACGTGATGGCCACGGACAGACCGCCGGTCGTCATGTGTCCCACACTGGTTCTGAGCAGGGCTGTTGGGGCAGAGCCAAGGGGAAGGAGAGGCGGGACGGGCTGGAGAGCTGCGGCTCTAGCTCCGGGTGGAGAGGGCAGGGATTGGTCTGAGACCAGCCAGGAGGGGCCAGTCGTGCAAGTGAGACGGGTGTGCTGGAGGGCAGAGGTCTGCCCTGGGTGGGATTTGGGAACGGAGCCGACAGGATTGGCTGAGGGAGTCGACTTTGGGGGGAAAGAGGGGCACAGGGGTGAGGGTTGCCGTCCGAGTTTCTGGCCCTGAGCAGCTGACGGGCCAGAATGTGGGGCAACCCCTTGCAGCGTAGAGTAGGCTGCTTTTGGGGGTCGGCCGGTGGCCCCAGGCCCATGGCACAGCTGGCCAGTTGGAGCAGGTGTGGTAGCCTGCTCAGAAAGGGCCTGAGAGCTGGTCTTCAGTGCCGGGACCCCGTCTGTTTCAGGTGCAGAATGCCTGCCACGCCCTGGCCAGCCAGGCGCCCCTGTGTGTGGCCTGTGGGAGCCCACCTCCTCTCCTGCTTCCCGGGGCTGGGAGCGGGGGCGCTGGCGTTCTGGCCTCCGCGGCCCAGCTTGGGCGTTGGCTGCCATGAGGCCTTGTGCCTTGCGTGGCTGTCCTCCCCCCGCTCCAGGCCGATGTGGTGTGTCTGCAGTGGCCCGTGTGTCCCCAGCCGGGCGGCCTGCCTCACGGTCCTGCCGGGCCACTGCGGTGGCACGGCTCCCTGAGCACCGGTGACAGGCCTGGCACTACTGAGCCCTGGTCTGCGCCTGCAGGGCCCACGGACCAGGCTGGGAGGCCCAGCAGAGGTGGGGCCTACCAGGCGTCTGGCCTGAGCCCACCAGAGGGCTCTCCGAGTTGCCTGTTCTCAGGTGTGGCGCTCAGGAAGTCCTGGTGGGCAGGCATGAGGCCCGCTCCGCTGGCTGCCACAAACAGACAGTGTCGCTGCCTGGCCAGGCATGGCCACGACAGATGGAGCGGCTCCCAGGCTGCAAAGCTGCCCCTCCAGCCTCTAAGGAGCAGCTAGCACCCCGTGCTCAAGGATCTGCTGCCAGTCTCAGGCACCTCCAGGCATGTGTAAGGAAATCAACATCACAGAGACCCCCATGTGTCATGCCAGTGGCCTGACATACTGCAGGCACTTAGCACAAAGCACTGGGAGGTCGTGCCATGTCAGAATCTCGAGTGCTCCCTGGGGCCTAGGTTCTGTGCACAGCTATGTGGTACTCTGTTGTGAGACGGGGTGTGTTTGGCCACATGGGCTGGCATTGGGGCCATCACCAGCCTTCTTGGGAGAAGTCATTCCGGGGCATCTTGTGCACGTGAGCATGTCTGCAGCTGTGGGCCCTGCGGCGTGGGGGCTGCCTGGCAGCTGTCTCCACTCCTGATCAGAGGGCGTCTGTCCTGCCAACCTGCCCTGGGTCCCTTTCCTTTTCCGTCTCTTCCCATCTTACAGTCATGTGGCTTCTCAGCGCAGTCTTCAAGAGTTTTTAAGTTGAGTGTAGTTGACATATGATGAAATACACAAGCCGAGCTCGGTGGCTCAGCCTGTCATCCCGCGCCTTTGGGAGGCTGAGGTGAGTGGATGGCC
>NW_007070683.1:10464-13107 GCF_000164805.1 Carlito syrichta | reverse complement strand
GCACTCCAGTCTGGGCAACAGAGTGAGACTCCAACTCAAAAAAAAGAAAAGAAAAAAAAAAGAAATTAGTCGGGCACCTGTAGTCCTAGCCACTCAGGAGGCTGAGGCAGGAGGATCACCTGAGCAATCCATGCCAGCCTGAGGTCAAGGCTGCAGTGAGCCACGGTCACACTTGTACTCCAGCTTAGGCCACAGGGTGAGACCCTGAGTCAAAAAAAAAAAGCGTATGCCTCATCCACCCAAAACCCAGACCGTGTCCTCTGCCAGTTCCGTTGGGCCCTTCCCAGGCCGACCTCAACCCCCTGCCCCGGCAGGCACTGTTGTGATTTCTGTCACCGCAGATGAGGCTGTGCCTGTTCTAGAACCTGGTGTGGGCGCCCACGCGGCGCCGGCTTCTTTGTGTCCGGTTTCTTCCATCAGCACAATGTTGCCTGTCCAGCCATGGCGCCACGTGCTGGGTGAGCACACCATAGCCCGTCCATCGCTCTGGAAGGCCACTTGGGCTGTGTCCAGCCGAGGCTCTTAGGAACGTATTTCCACAGTTGTTCCCGCATGAGTCTTCCCAGATGGATCTCTGTTTGTTTAAGGGGACTGCCAGGTCACGGGGTGTCACCTCCAGAAGAACTGTTTCCCTAGGCAGTTCCAGGAGTGGAACTGCTGGGTCACAGGGGTATCACCTCGGCAAGGGACATTTCCCAGGTGGCCACCAGCAGAGCGCTCCAACTGCTCCATGTCCTCACCAACTCTTAGAGTTGTTGGTCTTAATT
This sequence comes from Carlito syrichta, assembly GCF_000164805.1. Taxonomy (NCBI): domain Eukaryota; kingdom Metazoa; phylum Chordata; class Mammalia; order Primates; family Tarsiidae; genus Carlito; species Carlito syrichta. The sequence continues at coordinate 12,340 of NW_007070683.1, read as the reverse complement.
TTAGCCATTCTAGCGGATGGGTAGTGATTTTTTACATTTTTGTTTCTTACTGTTTTTGACTCAGGGTCTTAGTCTGTCACCCAGGCTAGAGTGCAGTGGCACGGTCACAGCTTACCTCAGCCTGGGCTCAGGCAATCTTCCCACCTCAGCCTCCCAGGTAGCTGGGACTGCAAGCGTGTACCACCATGCCTGGCTAATTTTTTATTTTTATAGAGACGAGGTCTTGCTGTGTTTCCCAGGCTGTTCTCAAACTCCTAGACTCAAGAAATCCTCCCTCCTCGGCCTTTCAAAATGTTGGGATTACAGACGTGAGTCCACTGCATCTTGCGTTCTGTGACAAAGCCCAGAAACCTGAGCGGTTTGCTAAATTTTTTTTTTTTAAATCTTTTGCCCAGGAAGAATGAAGGACACGGACAGCCGCAAAATGAGAAAGCAGGATTTATCGAGAGGACAGGAAAGCTCCCACAGTGGGAGGGCACCTGAGGGGGTTGCTTTGTTAAGGATTTTTACATCTGTGTTCGTGGGGGATATTTATCTGTAATTTTCCTTTCGTGTATGTGTGAGAGAGAGAGAGAGAGAGAGAGAGAGAGAGAGATGGGGTCTTATTTTCTTGCTCAGGCTGGTCTCAGGACCCTGGCCTCAAGCGCTCCTCCCACCTCAGCCTCCCGAGTAGCTGGGATTTTTTTTATTTTTATGAATTCAGTTTATTTATTTATTTATTTTTTGAGTTGGAGTCTCACTCTGTCGCCCAGACTGGACTGCAGTGGCCGCTCCCGGCCACCGCAGCCTCGACCTGCTGGGCTCCGGCGATCCTTCCGCCTCAGCCTTCCAAGTAGCTAGAACTACAGGCGTGCACTACCACGCCCAGCTAATTTTTTGTTTATTGTAGAGATGAGGTCTCGTCAAGTTGCCCAGGCGGGTCTGGAACCCGTGGGCTCAGGCAATCCACTCACCTCGGCCTCCAAAAGTGCTGGGATTACAGGTTGAGCCACCGAGCCCGGCCAAATTCAGTTTCTTTAACAGGCCAAAAGCTCTTCAGACTTTGTTTCTGGTTTCGATAACACGCCTCTTGGAAGAATTTGTCATGTCACTAAGTTATCATGTTTATTGGCATTAAGTTGCTTCTTTTGTTTCCCTGTTGAACTGAAAAGCTGTGGGGTCTGTACTATTTCCTCAGCTCACTTCTGAATCAACACATTGTGTCTGGCCATCTTTTCTGTTGTTCAGTCTAGGGGATTCTCAGAGAGCCTCTGGCTCTCTGTTCTGTTCTGCTTTCTGTTTTACAGACTTTTTTTTTTTTTTTTTTGAGTCAGAGTCTCACTCTGTTGCCGAGGCTGGTGGACAGGGGCATACTCACAGCCACCACAGCCTCGACCTGCTGGGCTCTGGCGATTCTTCTGCCTCAGCCTTCCAAGAAGCTAGAACTACAGGCATGTGCCACCATGCCCAGCTAATTTATTTATTGTAGAGATGAGATCTTGCCAGGTTGCCCAGGCTGGTATCAAAGCCATGGGCTCAGGCAATTCTCTCACCTTACCCTCCCAAAGTGCTGGGATTATAGATGTGAGCCCTGCACCCGGCCTTATTTTTATCTTTATTATTTCTTCTAATGACTTTGGCTTTAATTTGCTCTTCTTTTTCTAGATTCTTGTGGAGGAAGCGTAAATCATTCATTCTATTTTTTTTTTTTACTTATTTATTTTTGAGTTGGAGTCTCACTCTGTTGCCCAGGCTGGCGTGCAGTGGCACGCTCATAGTCACCACAGTTTCTACCTGCTGGGCCCAGGCGATCCTTCTCCCTCAGCCTTCCAAGGAGCTGGAACCACAGGAATCCACCACCCCGCCTGGCTAATTTTTTCATTTATTGTAGAGACGA
>NW_007070683.1:4850-10444 GCF_000164805.1 Carlito syrichta | reverse complement strand
AGTCTGGGGGACAGAGTGAGACTCCAACTCAAAAAAAGAAAACACTCATTCTTTTTGAGTCAGGGTCTCATTCTGTCACCCAGACTAGAGTGCAGTGGTGCGACCATGGCTCAGTGGAGCCCTGACCTCCTGGGCTCAGGTGATCCTCCTGCCTCAGTCTCTCAAATACCTAGGACTACATGCACACGCCACCACACCCAGCTAATTTTTAAAATTTTTTTTTGTTTTTATAGAGACGAGGTCTTGCTGTGTTGTCCAGGCTGGTCTCAAATTCCTGGGCTCAAGCCATCCTCCCATCTTGGCCTCCCAAAATGCTGGGATTACAGGCGTGAGCCGTTGTGCCTGGCCTCTCTTTTTTTTTTTTCTTTGAGTTGGAGTTTCACTCTGTCCTCCAGACTGGAGTGTCATGGCAAACTCATGGCCACCCCAGCATAGACCTGCTGGCTCCAGCAGTCTTTCCACCTCAGGCTTCCAAGTAGCCGGAACTACAGCCGCGCGCTACCACGCCCATCTAGTTTTTTTATTTTATTGTAGAGATAAGGTCTCACCAATTGCCCAGTCTGGTCTTGAACCCTCGGGCTCAGGCAGTCCACTCACCTCAGCCTCCCCAAGCGAGGGATTACAGACTGAGCCACCGAGCCTGGCTTAATTTTTTGATTTATTGTAGAGACAAGGTCCCGGCAAGTTGCCCGGGCGGGTCTTGTACCCGCGGGCTCAGGCCATCCGCTCACCTCGGCCTCCCAAAGTGCTGGGATGACAGGCTGAGCCACCGAGCCGGCTGGCCTCTCTTTTTTAACATAAGCATTAAAGCTATAACCTTCCCTCTGAGGAATGCTTTGGCTGCATTCCATAAATGGTGTATTGTGTTTCCTCTTTCAGTTCAGAGCACTTCTGCCTGCCTCAGGGATCTCAGTCCAGTTGCAATTGAGATGGTAGGACCCAGACTTGTAAGCACTGGGCCATCTGGCCCTCACAGTGCCCAGGGAGGACCTTCGGCCGGCCCCTAGGGCCAGGCCCAGTGCGCTGCACGAGGGGTGGGGGCGAGGCAGGAGCTTCCTGGCCGGCTCTCCTCCCCGCCCAGCGGTTTTGAGTCCTCCCAGTGAGAGGCCTGAGCTCCGCAGGCCTTGAAGGCTCCGGAAGTTCAGCATTCCTGAGTCAGGGCTGAGCCCCTACCTCTGTCCCGCTTGTCTGTCCGGCGTGTTTCCCGTTTCCTGGTCTGAAGAGGGACAGGCCTGTGGGAACGGCCGGGCTCGGGACCTGCCAAGTCCCGGCATGGCCCTGACCCCTGTCTCTCCAGTTCCGCAGAACAGCGAGAAGCTCCAGGAGAGCCCGTGCATCTTCGCGCTGACGCCACGCCAGGTGGAGCTGATCCGGAACTCCAGGTGCGCCCCCTCCCCCCCCCACCATGCGACCATCCAGGGTCCAGGCTGGTGGGCGCAGGGAGCTTCCGCCACATCCACCCGCCTCTGCCAGGGCTCAGGCCAGAAGCACGTTCCAGAGCTGGGGCAGGGCGGCGGGAGCTCGAGAAGGTCCACCCAGGGCCTTCAGTGTCTGCCCTCATGTGCTGAGCTGGGTCCCAGGTCAGGACCTGCCAGCCGCCCTGACGCCTGTAGCCCTGAGCGGGGTGACCGTCCCTCATTCACAGGGCTTCTCCCCCAGGCCCTGCGGACATCAGGGCTGAATCCTTCTGGGGGGTTCCTGGCCCTGCGGGGTGTGAGCAGCGCCACTGACCTCCAGCCACCCCAGGGACACCCCAGTTGTGACCGTTGCAAATGTCCCCAGACATGGCCCCTTGTGCCTGGGGACAGGGTTACCTGCGGGTGAGGACGACTGAGCTGTGACCTGTGAGGCCCAGGAACTGGGTGTGGCCTGCCATGGTCTGCTCTCCCAGGTCTCTTGGGCCCGGTGGCTGCAGCCAGTGGGTTCCTGCCGGGATGCCCTGCGCCTGCCTGCCTGACAGCCACATGGGCCCGATTTCTGGGGGGTCTAGGCCCTAAAGACAGGGCTGGCCGCCTGCCAGGTCATGCATGTTCGTGGTGGGGCAGGGCCGGGAGCCACATCTGACCCCGGGCTCCCACACCCGCCATCCCCTGTTGTGGGCCCTGGCCCCCTGGGTCCCTCCGCCTCCAGCTGACCCCCGTGCCTGGTCAGGGCTCAGGGTCGGTGGCCGCGGGCTTCTCCTGGGTGTCAGTGGCGACCTCGCCCTGCCCAGCCTCCTCTTTCTGAACGAGGTCTCAGCGTGGCTGTCCCCCCCTGGGGGCACAGGGCTCATCACCAGCCCCGTGCCACCATGTGGTGACCATTCTCGTTCGGGTCTTTCGCAGAGGCTCTGTGCATTTCTTTCCTTTTCACATTTTAGAGGGAGGTGTGCGTACATTTCTGAGAATGCCCTGTGTCAAAGTGTCTTTTGGTGGGGTTTGGTTCGTTCAGTCACCACTGCCTAGTCTAGAACTCTTTTCTGTTTTTGAGTCAGAGTCTCACTCTGTCGCTCAGGCTGGAGTGCAGTGGCACGCTCACAGCCACTACGGCCTCCACCTGCTGGGCTCAGGTGATCCTTCCGCTTCAGCTTTCCAAGTAGCTGGGACTACAGGCAGGTGCCACCACACCCAGTTTATTTATTTATTGTAGAGATGAGTTCTCACCAAGCTTCCCAGACTGGTCTCGAACCCGTGGGTCAGACAGTCCTCTCACCTCGGCCTTCCAGAGTGCTGGGATTATAGGCGTCAGCCATTTCACCCAGCCTAGAACTTAAAAAAAAAATTTTTTTTTTTTAGTCAGGGTCTCACTCTCCCAGGCTGGAGGGCAGTGGAACCCTCACGGCTCACTGCAGCCTCAACCTCCTGAGCTCAGGTGATCCTGCCACCCCAGCCTCCTAAGTAGCTATCATACCCAGCTAGTTTTTTTATTTTATTTTATTTTATTTTGATTTGTTACTCAGGCTGGCCTTGAACTCTTGCACTCAAGTGATCCTCAAGTCTCGGCCTCTAAAATGCTGTCATCACAGGCGTGGGCCACTGCACCCGGCCTAATCTAGACCATTCTTGTCCATCTCCATGGGCTGCCCCTCCCCCAGCCCCTGGCACACGTGAATCCACATCCTGTCCCTGTGTGCTGGCTTACTCTGGACATTTCATAGAAACGGGATCACACAGGGCTTGCCCTTCTGCACCTGGGTCCCTGGGAGCATGCCGTCCTCATGGTCCATCCACGCAGCCTGTGTCAGAGCCTCCCTCCTTTTCGGGCTGAGTCAGTTTTAAGTGTGGATGGGCTACGCTGTGTGAGCCCCTCTCCCTCAGTGGACACATAGGCAGTTCCCTCAGGTCTCGGAGGACATTCTTGTGTGACTCTGGGGGTAGACGTGTTTTGCGCTTGTCTTGGGTACGTTTCTTGGTGGAGTTTATTACAGATGTTTTGTGTGCTTCTCACTGTTGTGCTGGGCTGGTGGGCCCTAACTGCACATTTCTTTCTTTCTTTCTTTTTGAGTCAGGGTCTCATTCTGTAGCCCAGGCTGGAGTGCAGTGGCAGGCTCACAGCACTGCAGCCTGGACCTGCTGGGCTCAGGCAGTCCTCCATCCTCATCCTCCTGAATAGATGGAACTACAGGAACATGCCACCACACCTGGCTGCTTTTTAAAAAAAAAATTTTATTGTAGAGACAAGGTCTCCCCAAGTTGCTCAGGCTGGTCTCGAACCCCTAGGCTCAGGCAATCCTCTTGCCTCTGCTTCTCAAAGTACTGAGATGACAGTCATGAGTCACTACATCTGGCTACTAGCTGAAAATTTTGTTTTTTGTTATTTTTTTGTTTTGGGGGGGTTTGTTGTTTCTTTTTTTTTTGAGTTGGAGTCTCACTCGGTCACCCAGACTGGAGTTCAGTGGCCGCTCCCAGTCACCACAGCCTCGACTTGCTGGGCTCCGGCGATGCTTCCGCCTCAGCCTTCCGAGTAGCCGGAATTACAGGCGCGCGCTACCACGCCCGACTGATTTTTTGATTTATTGTAGAGATGAGGTCTCGCCTGCCCAGGCGGGTCTCGAACCCGCGGGCTCAGGCAATCCACTCACCTCCCCTCCCAAAGGCGCAGGATTACAGGCTGAGCCACCGAGCCCGGCTTGTTGTTTTTTTTGAGTTGGAGTCTTGCTCTGTTGTCCAGGCTGGAGCACAGTGACACGCTACTCACGGCCACCGCAACCTCGACTTGCAGGGCTCAGGTGAACCTTCTGCCTCAGCCTTCCACGTAGCTGGAACTACAGGCACGCGTCACCATGCCTGGCTAATTTTTTTGATTTATCATAGAGATGAGGTCTCACCAAGTTGCCCGGGCTGGTCTCGAACCCATGGGCTCAGGCAATCCTCTCACCTCGCCCTCCCAAAGTGCTGGGATTATAGGCGTGAGCCACTGCGCCCGCCTAGCTGCACTTTCTAAGTGCATTTGTCCAGGGACAAGGGCTTCACAGCCTCCCTGTCCTAGACCTGTGTGGTGGCTCCTCCAGGCCTCCAGGAAGGCAGCCTCTTTCCAGGGGCCCCCTGGATGCACCTGTTTCACCCAGGCTGTGTGGAGGGGCCTGGACCTCAGCACCCTGGCATCCAGGAGGGGGCTTTGCCCGTCGGTGTCTGTCCCTTTGGGTCTGATGGGTGGGCGTGGCCTGCTGGGCACCCACCTAACTCACCCATGCTCGGAGTCTTGCCTGCGGGTCCCCGTTCTTGTCCCTGCCGGGTGGGCATGGCCTACCGGGCACCCGCCTCACTCTCCCTTCCTCTCCTTCCTCGGCTCACTGACGCCCACAGAGAACTGCAGCCCGGGGTCAAGGCCGTGCAGGTTGTTCTCAGGTAGGACAGGTGCGCCCGCGCCACGGGGCCCTCAGCTGCCCGCCGCCTTGGCCCCTCTCAGACCTCCCAGCCAGCGCAGAGCCCAGCCCCCTCCTGCCCTCACTCCTGGTGGGGACACCACTGCCCCACAGCCACCCCGGCCAGACCCCGGGCCCGTGACCCCGACGTGCCGTCCAGCCCGTGGCATGCCCTCCTCCGCCCACCTCCCCAAGGCACCCACACCCCTCCTGCCCACGCCCTCCGAGGCCAAAGTCACGCGGTCGCCGTCCTTGCAGAATCTGTTACTCAGATACCAGCTGCCCCCAGGAGGACCAGTACCCGCCCAACATCGCCGTGAAGGTCAACCACAGCTACTGCTCGGTGCCGGTGAGCCGCTGCGGGCCTGCAGGGGCGGGGTGGGGGGGCGGGTTCCTCCCAGCCGGCGCTGAACGGCCCGTCCGCCCGCAGGGCTACTACCCCTCCAACAAGCCCGGCGTGGAACCCAAGCGGCCCTGCCGGCCCATCAACCTCACCCACCTCATGTACCTGTCCTCGGCCACCAACCGCATCACCGTCACCTGGGGTAACTACGGCAAGGTGAGCGCGCCCCGCGCCTGCCCCGCGGCCTGGAGCCGCCGCCCGCCCTGACACCCCGTCTGTCCGCAGAGCTACTCCGTGGCGCTGTACCTGGTGCGGCAGCTGACCTCGTCGGAGCTGCTGCAGCGGTTGAAGACCATCGGCGTGAAGCACCCGGAGCTGTGCAAAGCCCTGGGTGAGTGCGGGGCCGGC
>NW_007070683.1:2167-4006 GCF_000164805.1 Carlito syrichta | reverse complement strand
TGGGCTCCGGCGATCCTTCCGCCTCCGCCTTCCAAGTAGCTGGAACTACAGGTGTGCACTACCACGCCCGGCTGATTTTTTGATTTATTGTGGGGATGAGGTCTTGCCAAGTTGCCCAGGCGGGTCTCGAACCCCCGGGCTCAGGTAATTCACTCACCTCGGCCTCCCAAAGCGCGGGATGACAGGCTGAGCCATGGAGCCTGACCCAAGGCTTTTTTTAAAGGGACATATAGTGTATTTAAAAGGCCCACTGAGGCGGGCAGCTGACATGGCCCATGCCTTTTGGCATCAGCCCCAGTAGCTAGCTGTCCAGCCCTCAGCCTGTGCACCGCTCGGCCCACTTGGAACTGTGTGGCCTTGGGCATGTTGCTGGGCTTCTGTGGTGGGCACTTTCTTCAGAACAGACCCAAGCCTTCCGGGGGCATCTGGGCTTCTCTCTGGGGCTCGCCTGGGCGGGGTCTGGGCCTGGGCGGGCCCTGCTGGCCTGGCCTGTGGAGGGGAGGGTGGTTCTGCCTGGCTGGGCTTGCTCAAGCCCCTTCTGTGGTGGCTGTTCCGCGATGGCCTCAGGCGACCCCCATCCCTTGCCCAGCGGGACGGGGGGTCTCACTTTCCCTCCTGGCACAGGCTGGGCTGCTCTGGCCGCCCAGGCCCGCCCACGCCCGCCCACGTGTCTGGAAGCCTGGCGCGGGCACTGGCACCTGAGCCTGCAGGCCCCATAGAGCTGAAGCACCCTGCCTGCTCCGGGTCCCGAGTGTAGGGATGGCCGGAGCCCCCCTGCAGAGGAGGCCGTGGAGGCTGTGTCCCTGGCGTGTCCTGCAGCCCTGGCCCACCCCAGTCCCTGGCCGGAGGGCCTGACGATGCCGCCACTGCCTTCTGCTCCCTCGGGTTCCTTTCTGCAGCCCCCACCTCCCTGCTTCGTGGGGACAATGCTGTCTTGATGGGAGGCACCGGCCGGGCCCGGGCCCTGAGGCAGGGCCTGCTAGCTTCACAACCAGCCGGCCCTGCGTGGGCCCGGCGATCGAGAGGCCGCAGGCTCGGCCTTCCCCCAGCGCCACCCTCACCTGCACCCACCCACCCGGCGCTTTCCACAGCAGGCCCCAGGCACGGCGTCTTCCTCGCTGGGTTTCTCCCCGGTGCTAACCTTGGCTCGCTTGAGCCCTGAAAGGCCTGGCTTCGGGAGGCCTGGGAGAGGGGTCAGAAGAGGAAGTGCCGGCTGGCCTCCCAGAGGTCCATCGCTCTCAGGCAGATGCGGGGAGGGAGTTCCGGGGCCACTGGGTCCTGGGGACGGGCTGGCATGGTCACCCTCCACCCTGCGTGGGACAGGTGGGTGTCTGGAGGAGGGGGCAGGGGTTCTCGGCTCTGGGCCAGGGCCGTCTGCGCCTTGCAGGGCCCGGGGCAGGGCACACGGGAGCCCCGGGAGGGAGCTGGGCCTGACTGCCCCAGGTGCCCGGGGCTTCCCAGACCTTCCTGGAGCGAGGGGGTGCCTCTCAGGTCTGCGTTGCCCCTGGTCCCGCCTTAGAGCCACGTGTCCGCGGGGTTGTTTCGGTGGCAGAGTCAGCAGGCCCCGTGGTGACCCTGTCGACTGCAGTGCCCGGATCTTCCCAGAAACGTCCCAAAAGCCCCCATGTCGGTGTCTCCTTGGGGCGTCGGGTGGGTCTGCCGGGCACCCAGAGCGTCAGCAGTGACGTGGCTGCTGCCTGGCCTCCCCCGTGGCGCCCTCGTGGCCATGCGGCAGGAGCCTGGTGTTGTCAGGGTGCTGGCTTGGTGCAGCCCCGTGTGCGCCCGAGCCCGGTGGGTGCCCTGCCAGCGCCCAGCCCCGCCCCCGACATGCCCCCTTTC
>NW_007070683.1:0-1713 GCF_000164805.1 Carlito syrichta | reverse complement strand
TCACGCGCCCGCCCCGCAGCTGGTGAAGATGCGGCTGTCCGTGCCCTGCCGGGCGGAGACCTGCGCCCACCTGCAGTGCTTCGACGCCGTCTTCTACCTGCAGATGAACGAGAAGAAGCCCACCTGGATGTGCCCGGCGTGCGACAAGCCGGCCCCCTACGACCAGCTCATCATCGACGGGTGAGTGGGGCCGGGAAGAGGTGCCCGCCCACCTCGGCGGCACCAGGCGGCCAGGCGGCAGTTTCTTCCCTGCAGAGCTTGTCAGAGCCTTTGCTGCAGGGGCCGCGGCACAGGGAGGGTGGCCTTGGGGCCACCGCCACGCCCAGGTGACCTCAGCCGCGTGCGACCTTGAGCTCGCAGGGTCTGGTTTCTCCCGTGTGAGACAGGGCCCAGGGGTCCAGCCACAAGCCGTGGACGGGTCAGGAGCCGCCTTCCACAGCGTCCTGCCTCGCGGCTCGGCCATGGCGGTGGCCTCCCCACAGAGGGCGACAGACGGGCGTCCCCACGTCCTGGTCGAGTCCTCCCTCTTCCTGGGTGGACCGGCCGCGGCCAGGCTGTCCCCAGCCTGACCAGCTGGCCTCCCTGGACGGCAGGGGACAAGGGCGCGTCTTCTTCCCCCAAAGGGACGCGTCACCCAGCTCTTAGGTTTCCGGAAACTGAGCCCCGCTGTCTGCAGCCCTGCCAGGCCGTGCCCACCTCATCCTCGACGCCAGCAGGCAGGGCCAGGGCCGGGTGTGCTGTCTCCTCCCTCCCTGGTGGGAGCAGACCCTGCTGACAGGGAGGGCCAAGTCTGCAGCCTGCACGGGTGCGGTGGGGACGCGGCTTTGTCGCCCGCCGGGGCCCTGTCCGGAGGCTGGTCTGCCGTCCTCCCGCCTTGCGGATGAGGAAGCTGAGGCTCCCAGGAGGCAGCCCCGAGCCCAGCTCGGAGCCTGGGTCCCCTCCTCAAGGGACGAGCCCCTCGCCCGCCATCCAGCCTGGGCGGGGTGCGGCCCCTGGGGCCAGCACGTGGGCCTGCCTGAATGGCTGCTCTGTTCCCGGCTGGCAGCTGTGCTGCCCAGGGCCCGCCTTCCCCCACAGGCCCGGAGCAGTAGCCCAGGTTCTGGCAGTGACTCTGGAGCCCCAGGGCCTGACAGGGCCTGGGCAGGTGGCTGTGCCCCCCACAGACGTTGGCCCTGGCAGCCCATGGAGCCGGGCGGAGCCAGGGAGGCTTCCTGGAGGAGGGAGCCTTGGTTCATATGTTCATTCCGGAAGGCTCTGCCTGTGCAATCTGTTCCTAGCCCTAAGCTGGGCAGTCCGGGGTCCCAGGCCCTGCCTTCAGAGAACCTGCCTCTGGGGCCCGGTGCAGGGGCAGAGCCAGACCTAGCATGTGGTTGCTGTGGCTGCATCTGGGGGAGGGGAAGAGGAGCTGTAGGATGGGGCTCTGGAAGGTGAATAGGAGCCTGCCAGACCGGGAGGCGTGTTGGAGGCACAGAGCTGTGATCACACCCAGAGTGACCCTGGCAAGGCGGGTCTGAGTGAGGTCGGGGTGGGGCTGGCCTGGGCGGGCGGGGGCCTGTTTGCCTGAGCCATGGCCCTGGTGTGTGGCCGGGTGGGCTCGGCTTCCACAGTGACAGGCCGGTGTGCGCCACACAGGCCCAAGTGGGCCGGCCTCTCCCCAGACCGCCCCTCCCCTCCAGCGGGTGGGAAGACCAGCCCGGGGCCTGAGCCGGGCAG
>NW_007070682.1:28177-29218 GCF_000164805.1 Carlito syrichta | reverse complement strand
AATAAATCTCTTGGCCTCAAAGGGTACCGAGTCTCACTGGCGCCATCGTCCTTCACCCTGGGCTCAGGCAATCTTCTCACCTCTGCCTCCCAAAGTGCTGGGATTATAGGTGTGAGCCACCAAGCATGGTTTACATTTGTTTTTTAAAAATAGCCCTTGGCCAGGCATGGTGGCTCACACCTGTAATCCCAACACTTTGGAAGACTGAGGCAGGAGGATTGTTTGAGCCCAGGAGTTCCAGACCAGTCTGAGCAACATAGCAAGATCTCTCGTCTCTACAACAATTTTTTTTCAGTTGTGCCACCGTGCCTGGCTAATTTTTTGTTTTATTGTATCTACGACAAATTTTAAAAATTAGCCGAATGTGGTAGTGTGAACCTATAGTCCCGGCTACTTTGGAGGCCTGAGGTGCAAGGGTGGAAGATGGAAGGTAGAAGGTGGAAGGGTCGCCTGAGTCCTGGAGGTTGAGGCTGCAGTGAGTTGTGATTGTGCAACTGCACTCCAGCCTGGACAGGAGACCCTGACTTAAAACAAAAAAAACCCCTATAATCCCAGCACTTTGGGAGGCTGAGGAGAGTGGATTGCCTGAGCCCACGTGTTTGAGAGCAGTCCAGACAACTTGGCAAGACCTCATCTCTACAATAAATGAAAAATTAGCTGGGTGTGGTAGCACATGCCTTTAGTTCTGGCTACTTGGAAGGCTGAGACAGAAGGATTGCCTGAGCCCAGCAGGTCGATGCTGGAATGGCCGTGAGTGTGTCACTGCACTCCAGCCTGGGCGATGGAGTGAGACTCCACTCAAAAACAAACAAACAAAAATGTAATTCAAAGTCTAAGCTGTTGGAACGCTGAATTAGTTTGAGTCTTAAAGGAATGTGAGCTGGTTGTGGTGGCTCAGATCTGTAATTCCAGCACCTTTGGAGGCTGAGGCAAAGGGATTGCCTGAGCCCAGGGATTCCAGACCTCATCTCTACAATAAATAAAAAAATTAGCTGGGTGTGGTGGCATGCACCTGTGGTTCCAGCTACTTGGAAGGCTGAG
>NW_007070682.1:26410-27617 GCF_000164805.1 Carlito syrichta | reverse complement strand
CCTCAGCCTCCCAAAGGTGCAGGATTACAGGCTGAGCCACCAAGCCCGGCTTAATTTTTTTATTTATTGTAGAGGTGAGGTCTAGCCAAGTTGCCCGGGCTGGTCTCGAACCCCTGATCTCAGGCAATCCCTCACCTCTGCCTGCCAAAGTGCTGGGATTATAGGCGTAAACAACCATGCCTGGCTGGATATTACTTAAGATTAGGAGAGAGGTACAGGCTGGAGGTACTGCAAACCTTAAATAAGAGAAATTCATAAAATATGATTTAGAGTTTATTTGAGCCTAATGCTTAAGGATGACCATCCAGGAGGAGTATAGATTCAAATTGTCCTGAATATACACGCCATTAGCAGTACTTAAATGTAGGTTTTTAGGATAAAGGAAGAGGCAATTCTTAAGTTGTTTTATTTTTATTTTTAAAACAGAGGCAGGTTCTTCCTATGTTGCCCACGCTGCTCTCCAACTTCTAGACTCACCAAGTTGAACATCCCACCTCAGCCTCCTAAAGTGCTTGTTTTTTTTTCAGTCGGAGTCTCACTTTGTCCCCAGGCTGGAGTGCAGTAGCACGCTCACAGCCACTGCAGCCTCAACCTGCTGGGCTCAGATGATCCTTCCGCTTCAGCCTTTCAAGTAGCTGGAACTACAGGCACGCACCACCACGTCCGGCTAATTTTTTGATTTATTGTAGAGACAAGGTCTTGCCAAGTTGCCCAGGTTGAACTCGAACCCCTAAGCTCAGAAAATTTTCTCATCTCCGCCTCTCAAAGTGCTGGGATTACATGCGTGAGCCACAGTGTATGCCCCAAAGTGCTTGGATTTACAGGCATGAGCGACCACCTCCAGTAAATTTCTAATTGTTTGCCAATAACTTACATTAAAATGACATAAACTGTGCCTGGCTCAGTGGCTCATGCCTGTAATCCCAGCACTTTGGGAAGCCCAGTCAAGAGGATTGCCTGAACCCAGGGGTTCAAGACCAGCCTGGGCAACTTGGCGAGACCTCGTCTCTATAAGAAATCAAAAAATTAGCCAGGAGTGATGGTGCCATAGGCTGAAAAGAAGCCATTTGGGTTATATTAGAACAGTCATTTAGAAAAGATTTAAAGCTGGGTGCAGTGGCTCAAGCCTGTAATCCCAGCACTTTGGGAGGCTGAGGCGAGAGAATTGCCTGAGCTCAGGGGTTCGAGACCAGCCTGGGCAACTTGG
>NW_007070682.1:24191-26390 GCF_000164805.1 Carlito syrichta | reverse complement strand
GAGCCCAGCAGGTCGAGGCTGTAGTGGCCAGGAGTGGCCACTGCACTCCAGTCTGGGTGACAGAGTGAGACTCCAACTCAAAAAAAAAATGTACCTTTTCCCCAACCCCTCACACTCCCTTCCCTCCCCCCACCTGGCTTCTTCTCTCCTAGCATGCCCTTGCCCAACTGGCCAACATTATCTAGTAAGCCATTTTTGGTGCTGAAGAAGAAACAGTCAGCAAGCCAGATCACCTAATCATTAGGAGACAGGACCAAGGCCGACAGGAGTGTGTCTGGAAGCATTGCCCACTTCCCCTCCATCTGTGAACATAGTGATATTGGACTGCTATAGGCCAGGGCTCTGGGAATAAAAATTTTTACAGTTATGTTTTCCTGGCCAGGCGCAGTGCCTTAGACGCCTATAATCCCAGTACTTTGGGAGGCCCAGGTGAGAGAAATGCCTGAGCCCACGGGTTTGAGACCAGTCTGGGCAACTTGGGGAGACCTCATCTTTACAATAAATCAAGAAAAATTAGCTGGGTGTCGTGGCACGCGCCTGTGGTTCCAGCTACTTTGAAGGCTAAGGCAGAAGGATCACCTGAGCCTAGCAAGTCCAGACTGCGGTGGCTGCAAAAAAATAATAATAATGGTTTTCTTACCATCCAAATATTGCAATTGTCTGCCTTCCCCTCTAGAAATATGTAAAATAACATATTTTATTTTATATTTATTTAGTTGGAGTCTCACTCTGTCACCCAGGCTTAAGTGCAGTGGCACACTCATGGTCACTGAAGCCTCGACCTGCTGAGCTCAGGCGATCCTTCTACTTCAGCCTTCCAAGTAGCTGCAACTACAGATACATGCCACCACATGTGGCTAATTTTTGATATATTGTAGAGACGAGGTCTTACCAAGTTGCTCAGGCTGGTCTTGAACCCCTGAGCTCAGGCAATCCTCTCGCCTTGGCCTCCCAAAGTGCTGGGATTATAGTCTTGAGCCACTGGGCCCGACTAATTTTTATTTATTTGTTTATTGTAGCCCTGGCTGGTTCCAAACCCCTGGACTCAGGCAATTCTCTCAACTCTGCTTCCTAAAGTGCTGGGATTACAGGTGTGATCCACCACAGCTGGCTTTAAAAAAACATATTGTAAATTCCAAAAAGTTATCTAAAATGTCAACATAACCAGTAGACTTTGTGTCATGTCAGTGGTCATGTATCAAAAATTTTTTTGTTTTGTCTTAGTTGGAGTCTTACTGTCTCACCCAGGCTGGAGTGCAGTGACACGCTCATGGGCATTGCAGCCTGGATCTACTGGGCTCAGGGATCCTTCCACCTCAGCTTTTCAAGTAGCTGAAACTACAGGAGCGCGCTACTGTGCCCGGCTAATTTTTTATTGTAGAGACGAGGTCTCGCTAAGTTACCCAGGCTGGTCACAAACCCCTGGGCTCAGGCAATCCTCTTGCCTCAGCCTCCCAAAATGCTGGGATTACAGGCTTGAACCACTGTGCCTGGTCTCAAAATTTGTTAATGTAAACCTTGAGTCATGCTAAAACTGCATGTAGGCTCCAAACTCGGGGTGGGTGAAGGGCTATGAATTTGGAGTATAAATACTGGAATGAATTTGTGTTGCTTTGAGTGGGCTATTTGGCAATGATGCTAATCCGTCTCCCTATAACCTGGTTATATAAATTAAACACTCCCTTTTCTCTCTGTCTTTGACTCTCATATTTTTTTTTTTTTTTTAGTTGGAGTCTCACTCTGTTGCCCAAACTGGAGTGCAGTGGCCGCTCCCGGCCACCGCAGCCTCAACCTGCTGGGCTCCGGCAATCCTTTCGCCTCAGCCTTCCAAGTAGCTGGAATTACAGGCATGTGCTACCATGCCCAGCTGATTTTTTTTTCTTTTTATTGTGGAGATGAGGTCTCGCTGCCCAGGCAGGTCTCGAACCCACGGGCTCAGGCAATCCACTCACCTCAGCCTCCCAAAGGCACGGGATTATAGACTGAGCCACCAAGCCCGGCGACTCTCATATTTTAATTGGCCATAAGGAATAGCAGCCAATTTATTGGATAGGGCTAACAGTGGTGCGCACCTATATTTCCAGCTACTTGGAAGGCTGAGGCAGAAGGATCATCTGAGCCCAGCAAGTCGAGGCTGCAGTGGCCGTGAGTGTGCCACTGCACTCCAGCCTGGGCAACAGAGTGAAACTCAGATTCTTT
>NW_007070682.1:18626-23627 GCF_000164805.1 Carlito syrichta | reverse complement strand
GCTGATTTTTTGATTTATTGTAGAGATGAGGTCTCGCTACCCAGGCGGGTCTCGAACTTGTGGGCTCAGGCAATCCACTCACCTCAACCTCCCAAAGGCGTGGGATTACAGGCTGAGTCACTGAGCCCGGCTGAAACTCAGATTCTTAAATAAATAAATAAATAAATAACATAAGTTATTGATTGACTTATACATTGTTCTTTTTATTACCAATTTCAGAACTGTTAGGTTAAAATCTCAGTAGGGACCTCCAAATGTTGGGTCAGGCCCTATGACGGGGATGTCTAGTCTTTTGTCATATGTATAGTTTGCAAATATCTTCTCACATTCTATAGGTTGCCTATTTGCTCTGTTGATTATTTCTTTTTCCATGCACAATATTTTTAGTTTAATTAAATCCCACTCGTTTTTGTTTTTGTTGCATTTGCTTTTGAAGTTTTAGCCATAAATTCTTTGCCTTAGGTCGATGTCCAGAAGAGTTTTTTCCTAGGTATTCTTTTAGAACTTTCATGGTTTCAGGTCTGACACTTAAGTCTTTAATCCATCTTAAGTTAATTTTTGTATATGAACCGGGCTCGGTGGCTCAGCCTGTAATCCCACGCCTTTGGGAGGCTGAGGTGAGTGGATTGCCTGAGCCCGTGGGTTCGAGACCCACCTGGGCAGCGAGACCTCATCTCTACAAGAAATCAAAAAATCAGCCGGGCGTGGTAGTACATGCCTGTAATTCCAGCTCCTTGGAAGGCTGAGGCGGAAGGATCACCGGAGCCCAGCAGGTCGAGGCTGTCGTGGCCGGGAGTGGCCACTGCACTCCAGTCTGGGCGACACAGTGAGACACCGACTCAAAAAAATTTTTTTTTGTATATGGGGAGAGATAGGGATCAAGTTTAACTTTTCTGTATGTAGCTGTCCAATTTTCCCAGCACTATTTGTTGAATAGGGTGTCCTCACCCCAGTGTATGTTTTTGTCAAAGAAGAGCTGGTTGTATGTATTTGGGTTTATCTCCGGATTCTCTATTCTGTTCCATTGGTACAAGTATCTGCTCTTTGTACCAGTACCATGCTGTTTTGGTTACTACAGCCTTGTAGTATAATTTGACCTCAGGTAATGTGATGCCTCCAGCTTTACCTCCTTATACCAGGCAGAATGGCCATTCTTTTATTTTTGTTGTTGTTGAGTTGGAGTCTAACTCTGCCACCCAGGCTGGAGTGCAGTGGCATGCTCATGGCACTCAACCCGCTGAGCTCAGACGAACCTTCTGCCTCAGCCTTTCAAATAACTGGAACTACAGGTGCTTGCCACCAGCTAATTTTTTTATTTATTGTAGAGACAAGGTCTCACCAAGTTGCCCAGGCTGGTCTCAAACACCTAGACTCAGGCTATCCTCTGGCCTGGGCTTCCCAAAGTACTGGGATTACAGGCTTGAGTCACCCACCTGGCTAATTTTTTTATTTATTGTAGAGATGAGGTATTGCCAAGTTGCCCAGACTGGTCTCGAACCTGTGGCCTTGGGCAATCCTCTCACGTTGGCCTCCCAAAGTGCTGGGGTTATAGGCGTGAGCCACTGCGCCCGGCCCAAAATGGCCATATTAGAAAAAATTTTAAAAAAATAGATGCTGGCATGGAGGTAGAGAAAAGAGAACCCTTATACACTGTTGGTGGCAGTGTAAATTAGTAGAAATGTAGCATGAATCTTCCACAGAGAGTTGGGACACCGAGGCTTCTTTGCTAGGAAGCAGCATTTATTTGTGCCGGCACTGGCTCAGCAGATTCGCATCCAAAGAATGAGCCCCGAATGCAGCGAGGCATTGCCTTCTACACATTTTAGTTTGTCTCCCATACAAGGCAGCCATTTGGCATTATCCATTTGATTGGATATTTTGTAGCTCAGGGCTGCAGTTAGAATTACCTGTTAGAATTACACACTGATTGGCTTTACATAATTATTTCATTTGCATGTCCTATTTGCTGATTGGCTTACAAGATCACTGTCCTGATGGGATTGTGCCAAAAGTTTGAACATGTAGCCCACCAAAGTGAAAAGCCCAAGAAAAAAAGAGCATAAAGAAACAGAAAGTAACTTATTTTCCCTTTTCTTACTCCTGCTATTTCAGAAGGGCCCCTGCCTCACAACCTCTATGGAAAGCTGTATGGATATTACTCAGATAACTAAAAGCAGATCTACCATTTGATCCAGCAATCCCACTACTAGGCATCTACTCAAAGGAACAGAGGTCATTATATAAAATAGACATCTGCACCTGCTTATACATTATAGCACAATTCAAAATTGCAAAGATGTGGAGTTGGCTGTACGCGGTGGCTCACACTTATAATCCCAGCACTTTGGGAGGCCAAGGTGAGAGGAATGTCTGAGTCCACCGGTTCTAGACCAGCCTGGGCAACTTGGCAAGACCTCATCTCTACAATAAATCAAAAAATTAGCCAGGCATGGTGGCATGTGCCTGTAGTCCCAGCTGCTTGGAAGGCTGAGATAGAAGGATCACCTGAATCCGGCAGGTCGAGGCTGTGATGGCCTGGCGCATGCCACTGTCCTCCAGCCTGGGTGACAGAGTGTGACTCCAAATAAAAAAAAAAACTACAAACTTGGAGGTCGGGGTTGATGG
The DNA here is from genome assembly GCF_000164805.1 of Carlito syrichta. Lineage (NCBI taxonomy): Eukaryota > Metazoa > Chordata > Mammalia > Primates > Tarsiidae > Carlito > Carlito syrichta. The sequence goes on along the minus strand of NW_007070682.1, from coordinate 21,002 downwards.
CTCATGCCTGTAATCTCAACACTGGGAAGCTGAGGCAGGAGGATTACTTGAGCCCAGGAGCTCGAGACTAACCTAGGCAGTATATCAAGACCTCATCTCTACAAATAAATTAATAAATAAAATAGTAATAATAAAATAATTAACAAATCCACACCTGGACACATCAATATCATTTTGTTTTTTAGTTGGAGACTCACTCTGTCACTCAGGCTGAAGTGCAGGCACGCTCACAGTCACAGCAGCCTCGACTTGCTGGGCTCAGATGATATTTCTGACTCAGCCTTCCAACTAGTTGGAACTACATGAATGCGCCACCATGCCCGGCTAATTTCTTTTGATTTATTGTAAAGCTGAGGGCTGACCGAGTTGCCCAGTCTGGTCTTGAATCCCTGGGCTCAGGCAATCCTCTCACCTCGGTCTCCCAAAGTGCTGGGATTACAGGTGTGAGTCACCACGCCCGGCTCATACTCTTTTTTTATTCTCTCTTTTATTTTTTATTTTTTGAGTCGAAGTCTCACTCAGTCGCCCAGGTTGGAGTGCTCAGGCGATCCTCCCACCTCAGCCTTCCAAGTAGTTGGAACTACAGGCCTGAGCCACCACACCCCACTCATTTATTTATTTATTTATTTATTTTAGAGATGAGGTCTTGCCAAAGTTGCCCAGGCTGGACTCGAACCCCTGGGCTTGGGCAATCCTCTCATCTCAGCCTCCCAAAGTGCTGGGATTATAGGTGTGAGCCACTGTACCTGGCCCTATTCTCTCTTTTAAAAAATTTCCTGAGCCGGGCTCGGTGGCTCAGCCTTTAATCCCGCACCTTGGGAGGCTGAGGTGAGTGGATTGCCTGAACCCTAGGGTTCGAGACCTGCCTAGGCAACTTGGCGAGACCTCATCTCTACAATAAATCAAAAATTAGCCGGGCGTGGTAGCGCGCGCCTGTAGTTCCAGCTACTTGGAAGGCTGAGGCGGGAGGATCGGCGGAGCCCAGCAGGTCGAGGCTGTGGTGGTCGGAAGCGGCCACTGCACTCTAGTCGGCAACAGAGTGAGACTCCAACTCAAAAAAAAAAAAAAAAATCCTAACCACTTGACTGTAACCAGATATTCTTTTTGAAATCACCAATCCTGTTGTTAAACTTTTTTTCTTTCTCCTTCCTTGTTCCCCCATCCTCCATAATACACACATATGATGGTTTAAGAATGCCAGAGAAGCCAGGCTCGGTGGCTCAGCCTGTAATCCCGCGCCTTTGGGAAGCTGAGTGAGTGGATTGCCTGAGCTGCGGGTTTGAGACCCCCCTGGGCAACTTGGCGAAACCTCATCTCTACAATAAATAAAAAATTAGCTGGGTGTGGTAGCGTGCGCGCCTGTAGTTCCAGCTACTTGGAAGGCTGAGACAGAAGTGTCACCGGAGCCCAGCAGGTCGAGCCTGCGGTGGCTGGGAGCAGCCACTGCACTCCAGTCTGGGTGACAGAGTGAGACTCCAACTCAAAACAACAACAACAAAAAACCACTTGTAAATTCATTGCGGCTGAGGAGAGTGGATTGCCTGAGCTCGTGGGTTCGAGACCCTCCTGGGCAGTCGAGACCTCATCTCTACAATAAATCAAAATTAGCTGGGCGTGGTAGCACGCACCTGTAATTCTGGCTACTCGGAAGGCTGAGGCAGAAGGATCGCTGGGGCCCAGCAGGTCGAGGCTGCGGTGGCCAGAAGCGGCCACTGCACTCCAGTCTGGGCGACAGAGAGTCCAACACACACATACACAAAATAATAATAATTCATTGCTTCACAAGTAAAAGTGTTCATATTTCACACCTACCATAAAGGTGGCAGGCTAATTCTCCAGTGCATAACTATTTTTAATTTAATTTATTGTTTTATTTATTTACTTTTTTTTTTTAGTTGGAGTCTCACTCCATTGCCCAGGCTGGAGTGTGGACTGCAGTGGCAAGCTTACGGCCACCCCAGTGTCAACCTCCTGGGTTCAGGCAATCCGTTGGCCTCAGACTTCCAAGTAGCTGGAACTACAGGCATGCGCTACCACATCTGGCTAATTTTTTTGACTTATTGTAGAGATGGGGCCTCCCCAAGGTGCCTGGGCTGTTTCGAACCTGTGGGCTCAGGCAATCCACTCACCTCAGCCTCCCAAAGTGCTGGGATTACAGGCTGAGCCACCGAGCCCGACCTCATAACTTATCTCAAAGTGACTGTTCTCCTATTTGAATTGGGAAACTAATTTAGAGTAACTAAACTTTATTTGCCGCCTTTCTAATGACGATACTTGATTTTTCTTTTTTTTTTTTGAGTCGGAGTCTCACTCTGCCGCCCAGACTGGAGTGCAGTGGCCTCTCCCAGCCACCACAGCCTCGACCTGCTGGGCTCC
>NW_007070682.1:15765-18492 GCF_000164805.1 Carlito syrichta | reverse complement strand
GCGCGCTACCACACCCGGCTAATTTTTTGATTTATTGTAGAGATGAGGTCTCGCCAAGTTGCCCAGGTAGGTCTCAAATCCGCGGGCTCGGGCAATCCACTCACCTCAGCCTCCCAAAGGCGCGGGATTACAGGCTGAGCCATTGAGCCTGGCTTGTAGTATTTTTTTTTTTAATAAACTGGTAAATGTGAGCTGCTCCAGCAAATTAACTGAACCCAAAAAGGGGGTCATGAGATCCCCAACTTATGGCTAGTTGGTCAGAAGTTCCAGAGGCCCAGACTTGTGACTGGTGTCTGAAGTGGGGGGCAGTTTTGGGGACTGAGTCTTCAACCTGTGGGATCTGACTTTGTATTTAGGTAGACTATGTCAAAATTCAATTGGAGGAAATCCAGCTGGTGTCTTCTGCAGAAGTGATTGCTTGTCTGTTGCTGGGGAGTGTAAGGCGACAGCAATAATGCAAACATACCCTGAGAATGACCTGATGATTTAAGAAGAATGTTTGGCTGGGCATGGTGGCTCACACCTGTAATCCCAGCATTTTAGGAGCAGAGGTGAGAGGTTTGCCTGAGCCCATGGGTTCAAGACCAGCCTGGGCAACTTGGTGAGACCTCATCTCTACAATAAATCAAAAAATTAGCCAGGCATGGTGGTGCATGCCTATAGTTCCAGCTACTTGGAAGGCTGAGGCAGAAGGATCAATTGAGCCCAGTAGGCCGAGGCTGCAGTGGCCGTGAGCGTGCCACTGCACTCCAGCCTGGGCCACAGAGTAAGACTCCAACTAAAAAAAAAAAAATCAATTGGGCTAATGAACATAAAAATATAACATTTCATAATTTTGGAGACACACATAAATTAGTGCTGAGAGGAAAATATATAGCACTAAGTGCATTTGAAAGAGGAAGAGCTGGGCGCTGTGGCTCACGACTGTAATCATAGAAACTTGGGAGACGGAGGTGAGAGGATTGAGTGAGCCCAGAGGGTATAGACCAGCCTGGGCAACTTGGCGACACCTCATCTCTACAATAAATAAATAAACAAATAAGGCGGGCATGGTGGCGCGTGCCTGAAGTTCCAGCAACTTGGAAGGCTGAGGCAGAAGGATCGCTGGAGCCCAACATGTCGAGGCTGCGGTGGCTGGGAGCAGCCACTGCACTCCAGTCTGGGTGACAGAGTGATACTCCATCCCGCCTCAAAAAGAAAGAAATGCAAACTTAAGTTTGCCTAAAGCAATGAAGCAGGTCGTTTAAAAAAAAAAAAGAAGGTTGGGCTCGGTGGCTCAGCCTGTAATCCCACGCCTTTGGGAGGCTGAGGTGAGTGGATTGCCTGAGCCCGTGGGTTCAAGACCCGCCTGGAGAGGCGAGACCTCATCTCTACAGTAAATCAAAAAATTAGCTGGGCGTGGTAGCACGCGCCTGTAATTCTGGCTACTTGGAAGGCTGAGGCAGAAGGATCGCCAGAGCCCAGCAGGTCGAGGCTGCGGTGGCCGGGAGCGGCCACTGCACTCCAGTCTGGGCGACAGTGAGACTCCAACTAAAAAAAAAAAGAAAAAAAAAAGAGGAAGAGTTGGTCATGGTGGTGGGTGCCTGTAGTCTCAGCTACTCAAGAGGCTGAGGCAGAAGGATGGCCTGAACCCAGGAGTTTGAGGCTGCAGTGACCTATGATCACACCACTGCACTCCAGCCTGGGTGACAGAACAAGACCCTGTCTCTAAAATAATAATAATAAATTAAAAATAAATAATATAGCTTTTGTATGTTTGGTTATACCATACTATATCCTTTAAGGCAAGATCCCAAACAGAAACAATTCAGCTCTCCCCTCCTATGGCCTCTTAGTGGAGGTACTAAACTGAAGTATATATGGTACAAAAGCAGTCACTCTCAGAAACATTCAGTGTGAACGTCCACACTTAACTCCACCTTTGATGTGTTCATCCAGCAGTTTCATCCCCTACACACACACACTTAAAATAACAATCTTCCTGGGAACCAGAGCTGACACAAAGTCCAACTTGTGTTTTTTTTTTTTTTTTTTCTTTTGTTTTGAGTTGGAGACTCAGTCTTGTCGCCCAGACTGAAGTGCAGTGGCAGGCTCATGGCCACCGCAGTCTCAAACTGTTGGGCTTAGGCGATCCTTTCACCTCAGCCTTCCAAGTAGCTGGAACTACAGATGCATGCCACCATGCCTGGCTACTTTTTTGTGATTTATTGTGGAGACGAGGTCTCACCAAATTGCCTGGGCTGGTCTCGAACCCCAGGGCTCAGGCAATCCTTTTGCCTCGGCCTCCCAAAGTGCTGGGATTACAAGCTGAGCCACCACACCTGGCTGCTCTGTTTTTTTTTTGTGATTTGGAGTCTCTGTCTCTCAGCTGGAGGGCAGTGGCACGCTCACAGCCACCATAGCCTCAACCAGCTGTGCTCAGGCAATCCTTGTGCCTCAGCCTTCCAAGTGGCTGTATCTACAGGCACATGCCCGGTTAATTTTTTTATTTATTGTAGAGACAAGGTCTTGCCAAGTTGCCCTGACTGGTCTCAAATCCCTGGACTCACACAATCCTCTTGCCTTGGCCTCCCAAAGTGTTGGGATTACAGGCATGAGCCACCACAACCGGCTAGATTGTGTTTCCTTTCTTTCTTTTTTTTGAGTTGGAGTCTCACTCTGTCGCCTAGACTGGAGTGAAGTGGCCGCTCCTGGCCACTGCAGCCTCGACCTGCTGGGCTCCGGCGA